>NC_056748.1:606418135-606485635 GCF_019279795.1 Protopterus annectens
TAGGGGCATACATAAAACACTGATCAATAAAGCCGAACAACATTGTATTAATGTAACCTTGATAAAATGGATAGCTGCATGATTTACAAACAAGACACGGCAACTATCATATGGCGATTGAACACCTTAAATTCTGGGTTACAGTCAGGATATCTAGCAGAGCTCTGTCCTTGGCCCGTAATTGTTTATCTTTCCATATGAGGTGTTGTGCAATTGGTATACAGATTACTTGAAAATGTGAAAACTGATTATATCTCTTAAAGCTATTGCATGTCTGCAAAATAATTTGAACAACCTGACCAGATGGGCACAATAGAATAATATGATAAATACAGCAACAAAAATAAGCATATGAGATATGGGCAGTATAGATTGAAGAGTGAATATTTAATTTGATACACAGTGATGAAATGTTAGATTCCTTTAAGGACCTGGGTATATTGGTAAATCCACCTTTGTTTTTCTGATTATATCAACTAATTGGATAATGATAGCTGTAAAACTGTAGGCTTTATAAAATGATTTATAAAGTCTGGAAATTTGGAAAAGATGAACTAAGTCTTTAGAAATTACATTAGACCAAACCAGAATATGGAATAATATGTGAACCTTATAATAGAAATAACATGAGTAAATTGGGAATAGTACAGTGGGTCTATGCCAATTTCATCCTTGGATGTGGAAGTTTATGAAAGATTAAATTATCTGAACTTGTACAGTGTCTGTTGGAGATATTAGAGAAGCTTTTAGACAGATATATAGATCATTTAGAGACAGCTACCTCTGGGAATGCTTGGGGTCATCAAAGAGTAGCAGAAAATGATTGACTTTAACAACTGGCTTAGTTTCTGGTGTCATTCAATGGGGATCCAGTACCTGACAGCCTGGGATGACATAATTGACAAGCCATGATGCTTTGCTGGGGATGGGCTGCATCTGTCTCCCTTTGGCTTCAGGCTCCTGGCAAAGGCTCTTGCCTCCCCCATAGTGCCCTTTTTTAGGCAATGCCATGAAGTCAAAACTACCAACATGAAAATTTCAGCGAAACATAAATTAACGGTCATTCTGCTAAATACTAGGAGTATGAACATGAAACTGCACTCATTGCAAGCATTCTTAACCCTGGAAGACGCTGACATTTGTGCAGTCACTGAAACGTGGTTCAAAGCTGCAGAGAGAACCCCAGCCATACCAGGTTACTCATCCTATCATTCATTCAGACCCCAAGCTAAAAACAAAAGGAGGTGGAGTGTAATATATATATTTATCTATATATATCTATATTGGAGAAAAGAAGAATGAAGGTCAGCAGGACTAAGACAGAATATATGTGTGTGAATGAGAGGGAAGATAGAGGAATGGTGAGGATGCAGGGACTAGAGGTGGCAAAGGTGGATGAGTTTAAATACTTGGGATCAACAGTTCAGAGTAAGGGTGAGAGTGGAAGAGGGGTGACGAAGAGAGTACAGGCAGGATGGAGTGGGTGGAGAAGTGTCAGGAGTGATTTGTGACAGATGAGTACCAGTAAGAGTGAAAGGGAAGGTCTACAAGAGGGTAGTGAGACCAGCTATGTTATATGGGTTGGAGACAGTGGCATTGACAAAAAGGCAGGAGTCAGAGCTGGACGTGGCAGAGTTAAAGATGTTAAGATTTGGGTGTGATGAGGGTGGACAGGATTAAGAATAAGTATATTAGAGGGTTAGCCCAGGTTGGAAGGTTTGGAGACAAAGCCAGAGAGGCAAGATTATGTTGGTTTGGACATGTGCTGAGGAGGGATGCAGAGTATATTGGGAAAAAGATGCTAAGGATGAAGCTGCCAGGTAACAGGAAAAGAGGAAGGCCTAAGATAAGGTTTATGGGTGTGGTGAGAGAGGACATGCAGGTGTGTGATGTGACAGGGCAAGATGCAGAGGACAGGAAAAAATGGAAACATATTATTCACTGCGGCGACCCCTAATGGGAGCAGCCGAAAGTAGAAGATCTATATATATATATATATATATATATATATATATATATATATATATATATATATCTATAAAAGACGTGCACCTCTAGGCTGGTCAAAACAGTATGATGCACAGGATACACTCCAGGTGCAGTTAACAATTGACAAGACCCCTATTCAAATCATAGCTAGCTACAGGCCTCCAACTCTGCCCTAAGATTCCTGCTCCACCTATCTGGACCTCTTCGAATCTATCAAGATTCAACCCTTTACCCTCATCCTGGGTGACTTTAACTATCCAACTGTAGATTGGAAGAAATACTCATGCCAAAACACAAATGCCCAGAGATTCCTTGATTTCCTCAATGCAAATATCTTGGACCAGTTGGTTGACACCCCCACAAGAGGTAAAAATATCTTGGATTTGGTATTAACTGACATGAGTAACCACTGCAGTATCCCTACAGTGGCATCATCCCTGGTCAGATCCTTTCCACAAAGCAGTCACTTTCAAAGTCATCATCTTCCCTGCCCCCCCGACCCCCAGCTAGGGTAAAAAAAAAAAAAAACTTCTCCAAAGCTGATTACAGTCTCCTGAAGGAAGGTATAAACAGCTTTGCAGCCCTCACACCCTCCACAGAAATTGGCCATATAACAAAATTTACACCAAAGTACTATATGAGCATTTATATAGTTGCATGGAATCAGGAATACCAGACATGATGAAATCCTCCTCCTCAAGGAGGAGTAAACCTGTCTGGTGGACATCTACAATAAATAAACTCTATAATAAAAGGAAAAAATTGCTGTCCAGGACCAAGAAGGAGCAAGTATCTAATTGGAAGCAATCTCTCCTTAACCTGAACAAGCAAGTAAGAGCACTAGTGAAATCCTCCAAAGCAAACTTCGAGTCCAAACTGGCCACATCTACTAAAGACAACCATAAGGCTTTCTTCACATATGTCTGCAAACTCAAGGGAAGCATTCAGATCTGCTCAGAACTGGTAGTCAAGGACACCACATACACAAACCCTGTAGATATAGCCAATCTTCTGGCATTCAGGTTCAATGAAAACTTCACTCGTCTGTCCCCCCCCCCCCCATCAGTAAAACAGGACATCCCCAGTACCTGCCCCCCTCCCCTAATCTCTAGGGAGCAAGTCATCAGTGCCCTCTCATAGACAACAAATACAGCCTTCATGGGACCTGATAACATCCCAGGCTGCATCCTGCATGACCTCAGGCAGGAACTTGCAGCACCATTAGGCACCCTATTCAACCAAGAATGTCCACCAATCCACAAAATTATAGACCCATCAGACTAACTATCCTGATCTGCAAGGCCATGGAGTGGATTATCATGGACCTCATAAACAAGGACATTGGCAACCTGCACACACTTGATTCTACACAGTTTGGATTTGTCAAGGGGAGGTTATGCCTGTTAAATTTGGTCGACTTCTTTGAGATGGTCACCAAGGCCATAGATGAGAGGAAGACTGTGCCCACCACCTACCTTGACCTGGCCAAGGCCTTCGATACTATTCCTCCCACTCAGATATAATAGATAAACTCTCTTAACTAGGCATCAATCCATATATTACCAGATAGGTAGCAAACTGGCTCACTGATACAACCCAACTAGTCGAAATATGGGAAGCCACCTCAAGTAGTCAACCCGTAACAATCAATGTGCCTCAGGGATCTGTCTTGGGGCCTTTGCTGTTTGGGATATACTTCTCAAAGGTGCAGGACAAATCTAGTGGGCTATGGCTGACCAAGTTTGCAGATGACTGTATACTGGGTGCTGTCATCAATTCCCCTAGTGATGTAGACATCCTCCAAGAGGGTCTCACCCAAACAAATGACTGATGCCAGAAACATGGCCTTAAACTGCCAAAAAATGCATCATCATCCCTTTTGGGGAGAATGCCATCCCCACAGATTATTACATTGATAATAAGGCACTAAGCATGCAATCAGTTGTGAGGGACTTGTGAACCCAGGTGGATAGCAAACTGACTTTTGACCACCATATTGCCTCTGTTGAACATGGCCCACTTCATTAGTAAGGGTATCTCATCCAGGGACAAGGTTGTCATAACATCCCTGTATTCTTCCCTTATAAGACCGATTATTGAATACATTGTCCCTTTCAGCATGTACCTCACAAAGCACATGCAACAGCTGGAGTGACCACAGAGATCCCTCACCCGGAGAATCCAGGGCCTCAAACATCTACCTTACACAAATAGGCTAAAAGCCCTGTCCCTCTACTCAGTCTCTAATAGACTCCTCAAGGGTGACCACTGTCTGGCATACAAAGCAATCTAAGACCCCGCCCTGATGCGACTGCTGCATATCTGCAAGTCAATGTCCGCTCGAGTAACCCGCACGTGCAATCTCAATCTGGTCTGTGACATCAATTGGACTTATTGGCGAGACAGATTTGTGTCCCAGAGACTCCATCTTTTGTGGAATAGACTCCCTCTCCACGTAAAGCAGAATACCACATTAACCCTTTTTAAGTGCAACCAGATAACTGGATTGGGAACAGAAAATACACCCCTGGGATTCCACCTATGTCCCTGCTGTACAGTGGCATAGAGTGCTGACTTGTTGGAACATGGGCTTAATTCTTGGCTAGGCTTGTAAGGGCCTCCGGGTCAATAGCCTAGTAACTTCTTATGATCCTAGATAATCTCTGGCCAATCTGTGAAGGAAATTAAATGGGCCAACAGGTTCTCCAAGAAAGTAACTGATGCCTGTAATCAAGTATCAAATTAAAGCAAACACTAGTTTAGATATTTTTAAGAACAATTTAGACACTTGTGATTGGGCTGACCTGTTTTGATAAAATGGCAGGCTAGAAGGACATTATTGACCATGCCTGAGAAATTTGTATGGTGAGAGCAGAGGCTTCCACATGTCAACTACCTGAGCTTGTGTTCCACTGAGGAACTGAAGTGCTTGATTTTGATTGTCCAGTTTCTGTGGGGGTGTTGGATGCATTTTGATTGCCCAGCTTCTCCAGGGTTGGTGCTTTAAATACTAGGAGACTTGCTCACTTAGTGCTGGGGCTACTACAAAGACAAGAAGACTACAAAGCCCATTTCCATCAAGGTTCATGTTGATTCATTGCATTAAAAGGACTTCAGCTTCCTAGCATTAGGTTGGTGAGAGCAGAGGCTTCCACACGACAACTTCTTGAGCGTGGATTCCATTGAGAGATTGGAACAGTTGATTTTGATTGGCCAGTTACTGTGGGGCATTGACTGCATTTAGATTGGTTAGCGTCTGCAGTGTCAGAGCCTTACAAATTTTAAATATCCATTGGCTTGCATGATTTTAACATTATTAGATATCCAACAAAAGAGTGTAGTCAATGAGGTAAGGCCACTTTTTCAAGCTTTTATATGATATAAAGTTATACGATTTCTTTGTCACAACCTAGTTGTATTACTGTGACTGGTTTTATTTCTGCCATATTTTATACAGCAAAATAACTGACTGCACTTATCAGAGATACATTGCCAAAATTAGCACTTTTGTTATGCTAGCTGTTATGCTGAGTTTAAGTAAATTTTTAGTATTGCATCTTGTTTCTATTGTACTGCTGTCCACTTTTGCTTTCTTGTCTGTATGGGTGTTGTGTTTAAATAATATTGCACTATTGTGCCTTGCTGCTCTGGTACTGTTACTCTATTGGAAAAAAAACTGCTGTGTTGCCTGTATTGATTCTAGGTATATAAAACACAAATGTGTTGCTGATTACAGTTAATGGCAGTGGTTTTGCATTTCTGCTTGTTACTGATTGCTACAGCGTTTCAACATTTAAAGCTACTGCTTTACAAAGTGCACTAGAGATTAGAGTGTTATGAATATGATGTACTTTTATTGCTTGGCTGACTGCTATACTGTTACTGCACTTGAAACTACTTATTTAGAATATGTAGCCAATACAATTACTTCATCTGGATTTATTGTATTAAAATACCTGAATACCTGTTATTCATTGTTTTTTTTATTAGCTAGGTAGAGATCAAATTAGCCCACAGGGTAAGGTTATTTGATTTAAATTTTCCGGTCGTTACCTACTACCTTATTGACCCTACATATTTTTGTCTCTTTTGCATTCTTTTTTGCACTTGTGACTACTCCAACACTTGTACCTCTTTCTTTTATCCTTCATCCTTATTGCATATTTTTACCTTGTTATAGTCCAGTCAAGTGATACCCTTCTGTCTTGTCCTAAGAGTAAGTAATTAACTTCTCTTTCATTAAACCACTTCATCAGCACTGGCCAAGGTGGAATCTCAGCCTGATATCAGTAAGTATTTTGAGGCTGTGTAGAAACTGCCTCATGCTTGCCAAAAATTCATTATTGCTTCCTTACAGTGATTCAGTACATGAAAGGTGTAAGTATTTACTTTATAACATCAGAACTCATTTGATAAGCACCACACACACACACACACACACACACACACACACACACACACACACACACACACACACAGACACACACATAGCACTTCTAAACCAACCCAACTTACACTAAGGCTATGACAGGAACACTGGCTTAGCCTTCCATTTTAAATACTAAGAAACCTCTGACATTAAATCCCACAGCAACACACTAGCCTTCACCCTTTATATCTACAGCCAGTACACAAACCTTTAAGAATCACAAGGGTGCAGACTGTAAGCCTACATGTAACCATGGTAATGTTTTAGTAATATGCGACTTTGTCAGGCATACAGACACCTTCTTCACCAAGCTGGAGAAGAATAAGATTACAGTTGTCTTTTTGGAGCCTGTGATCTAGGAAGTAATAAGGGCTCTGAGATCCTTATAGCCTGACAAATAGGATTATGACTTGATATGGTCCTTATTAAGGGCTCTGAGATCCCTATAGCCTGACAAATAGGATTATGACTTGATATGGTCTTTATGAGGGCTCTGAGATCCCTATAGCCTGACAAATAGGATTATGACTTGATATGGTCCTTATGGGGGCGAATTATCTTAACACTCTATCCAGAAGAACCAGTAAAAGGATATAATTTTGCTTGCTATGGATTTCTCTGAGGCAGGAAAGACATTGGTCTTGAGTGATATTTTTCTATCACCCAGAATGATGCTGAAATTCAAAACCAATATAATTTGCTTCAGTAATTGGCTATGTAGTCGATATCATTCTAGGTGGAGCTGATGTGTGTCAGCTTGGGATGACATGGCTGACAAGTCTTCCTGTTTTGCCCGAGATAGTCTGCACTCTCCTACCTAGGCTTTCATGTTCTGTCTAAAGTCTTTGCTGCCCCTATAGTGCCTTTTTAAGGCAGAGTCCTTCTGCTTGGTGTTTCAACCCAGGATTTCTGATTTGGAACAGACTAATATGCTGTACTCAGTCTTAACAAAACAAATGCCTGAAATTGACACTTTCCTGCAGCATGACCGCATTCATATATGTGTAGTTACAGAGACATGGCTTCAGAGCAATGAAAACTCCCTCTATACTTGGATATGGAATATAATCACCTCGTAACAGCTTCTTCAGGACACTACATTTGAACTCTTTAATATGTCCGACTTGACATATTTCTCCTGGCCTATGATTATCTAAGTTTGCAGATTACTGTAAAGTGGGTGGTGGTTGATTTTTTCACTGACTCACAATTGCTACAGTATAGGTTAGACAATGTTAACAACTGGTGTTAGGATGGTTGTCTCCAATTAAATTTTAAAAATTGCAGCATACTTCATTTTGGTAAACAAAATTTTACATACTATATAGGTAACATACTCCTCCACTCAGTCATTGTCGTAAAGGAACTAGGCACTTTTGCTAATAATTTCTTATAGGACCATCACATTTCTGGAGTAGTAAAGAGAGTCTTCTGCCTGGCTCCTCTAATTTCCAAAGGCATTTTTACTAGATTTAAAGAAATTTTAATTCCTGTTTACTTGCATCTCATCAGACCCATTATTAAATATAATGCACCATTTGGCATATATTTATTAAAACATATCACACAACTGGGCAGATCTCAAAGCTTCATAGCTACAAAGATCATTTGTAATGGTAGCCCTGTCTCTGTATTCAGTCTTTCTTACGGACTTCTCCATGAAGACCTGTGTCAGGGCTTTTGAGCCATGAAAGATAAAGCCCTCTTTGACCTCCTGTTCCTTCACAGAACAAGTGGTGCCTCAAATACCTGGTTAAAGTACATAAACTTTCATCAGCAGAGAAGACATATTGATGTGATTTAAATTTGTATCCCAACATAGCTCTCACCTCTTGAACAATCTTTCACAACATATCAAGCACAGTAGCACCCTTGTCACCTTCAAGGTTGACTTAGAAAATTGGATGGACAACCTCCAAGTCCTGGCTGGTCCATCTTGTCTTGCTCTCCTTGTGGCTAGACAGAATTTTGTATAGAGGTTTTTGGCTAGGTTTACAATGATCTACAGACTTGTTGCCTAGGAATATCTATGAACTTGTGTATTTAATGTTATCATTTTCCTGTAATCTTGATGGAGAAAAATATATTGTATTATTAACGTTGTTTCCTATATAGGATCATAGGAGGTTACTAGACTAATGGCCCTGGGGTGCTTACAAGCCTAGCCAAGAGTTTATCCCCCCAAAAAAAACTCAGTCAGCACCTGTCACCCCTGTCAATGATGGACACACATGCATATAAGTAAAGAGGAAGTTAAGGATACAAATTGTGAGAAACTTGGCATATTTTTAAAGAAGGTTACTTATGTTCTAATAGTTTAACTTGGTGAAAGAAATATTTAAGTTATTTGATACTGGTGTTTGCAATTGTCATATTGAAAAAAAACAGAAGGAATATGCATTCAGTTCTTGGGAGATGTTTTTACATTAAGATGTTGAAGTACTTGTTTTTGTTTTTTTGCAGTTTAAAAAAATCCACAAAGCGAAGTCAATTGTTTTGCAGCTGGGAAGATGCACCATTTGTTTTATTTTTTTGCAATTTTCAGTGACATTGAGCAATAAGGGTATATTGTCTGAGCATTTTTTAGCTAAGTAGAGCACAAGTTAATGTGATGAACTTGGAGTACATTTACATGTCAATGTGGTGGATTGATTTTGCAAAAATAACCATTGTTATGTAGATCAGTAAAATTCTACTGTAGTCTGAGTAGTGGGAGCAGTTCATTTGGCTGGAAGCACTGGAATAGCTCACACAGTAGATAAGAATATACAGTCAACTGTTACATTGAATTTTTGGTGACTATATCATGTTTTTAGCCAGTAGTAAAATGAATTGTGCATTTGATGCTAGTGTAGTATTTTGCATGTATGTCATCAACATTTCTTTACTATTTCAACCATTGGGAAGACTATAATGTCAAAGGACTGGAGATCATACCATCACGTCAATATTCTGTGATTCTGACAATTTATAACTTTTATAAAACTGCCCAAACTGTTTCAGTGACAATGAACTTACTCTCCAGATGACTGTAGCATTTTCAGTCTCTCATTGTGACCATTGTTTTATGCCAAAGATGAAAGTAAAAGTACTTTTACCACAAATTTTGCATTACAAAATTTCCAAGAATACAAAACATCAACAGTGCCCCAGTCAAGGACATTTCTCAAACCATTTATTCAGTCATTCTTTTTATAAAAGCCAGGGCTGTATAATTCACAAGTAAACGCAAACAAATACTAAATTCATATCTTACTGTTTGATGTGTCTGATGTTTGAATATTCACAATTAAAATATATTTTGTCTAACTTAGTTAAGTTTCAGTTTTTGTATACAGTTTTTTTTTATTCTTGTCATATGTTTAGCTGAGGCATGATGTTAGGAGATATATTATACTCACACATACACAACAAGTATAATAAGGAGCATTTTTGATAGAATGTGTGTTTAATTAAAAGAATAATACTTTCTTATTTTGATTTTTTCAGATTTGGGACTTCAGATGTTTTGATCTTTTCTGGATGACCATGTTCGTGATCGATTGATACTGCAAAATTTCTATGTTATTAGCAACACAGGTCTGGCCAGCTAATTTTCTGTATGGTTCATCACATATTGTACCTTCCACTTGATGTTTCAAAGTTGCATATAAAGAGATTGTATTTCATTCCTAGAAAATTACATTTCTTGTAAAGTTTGCAGTTTTGACATTTACTGTGATTATTAAAAAGATGTATACATTTTTGCATTTGAATTTGACATGGTTATTTGTAACCATTTTTTCTGTGGCATCTTGGGACCTGTTACATTTTTCTGCAAAATTCATTCAGTGTGCTAGCTTATGTACAACACCACACAGCTTTTTTAAAGCAGTCCAATCACCATGGCATAGCCAGTTTTATTTGACTTTGTCATTGCAGCATAAGTGGAGGATATAGGTTTATTCTGAAACAGTCGTAGGCTTTCATGCTTCCTCATCAAAGGGAAGTTTGCAATTCACTTGAGTTTTGCATTTTGCCAGAGTCTTTTTGACTGAGCTTTACTTCTCTAACTTTTGGTAGCTCGTAATGAATTCTTTACTGCTAACATCAAACTATACTCACTGAGGATTTAGATTACATTATTTTTTAGATGTATGTCTGCTCAGAAAGCAAAACCAGTGATTTGACATTCTGTGGAAATGGTTTCTTGCAACACTGGCCTCTGCTGAAGAATTCTGCTCCTCCTGGGACCTTGCGCCATACTTAGTTAACAATATTGAATCACATTTTGAGTCTATGGATTTTGCAGACCTGAGAAGAGCCCCCCTGCCTTCTTTAGTAATGGGTGCCAACCCTAACCCCAATGCTGCACTTTCCCTCAACTCTAAACTCTACATATTAACATTATTAAAAACGTACTATAACATTGCCAGTATTCAGACAAATTTGAGGCAAGGATCATGGGGAGTTTTAGTTTTAATATTGAGAGAGGAAATAGTTCTCCTCTCTTGATATTTATTTTCAGTATTGTGTATGAATGAATGTATTTTGGTGGTGTTTTACATTCAACATTAGGGTGGTTCAGCTATATACAATAGACCAGTGTGTGTGTATATGTATGTGTGTGTCTGTGTACATATGTATATGCATATTTGTGTGTGTATGTGTGTGTGTGTGTATGAGCTATTTAAATGGTTGATTGTGTAATAGGTCAACAGCTGCTTAGTTGCTTGCATATCATTAACTAAGCAGCTGATCAACAGGTGTGCAAAATCACACAATTCCTGGATATAAGAAATGTCCCCTTACCCTGTTTGTTGATCTCCGAGCTAGTGTGTAAATGGCATGATCTTGTCCCCTTGCAAAAAAAAAAAAAAAGTATCTTTTTAAACATTGTTTGCATGCACCAAAGCTGTTTCTTAGTGCATGCATACTTTGTGTTTGTATGTATACATGGGTCTACTTTTTCTTATCGAAAGCTCTTGCATTCGAAAAGAAAAATTATGACCCCATTTATGCAAAAGTGCACTTAAACAAAAGTGCACGTTCATGATTACAGGTTCTACTATACTAACTCCAAGATCGCACTACAGTGGGCAAACATGCCTATTCCCTTATCCCCATTGTAGCATGCTTTGGTGCTGGAATGCCTTTTTTTTTTATATAAATATTACCGGTTCTGTGAACCAGTAATCGCAAAAGTGCACTTTTGTTTAAGTGCACTTTCGCATAAATGGGGTCATACTTTTTCTTTTCGAAAGCATGAGCTTTGAATTAGAAAAAGTAAACCCGTATACATATATAGTGGGTTCCTCCATATTTATTGTGTTGCTGTTCTGTTGACTCTGGTAGCTAGATCAGCTGATCAATGGTCTTCATGCAAGATCACCATAATGGCAAGGAGGAGAAATGCACCATTTTCCTGTTGTGGTTTCAGAGTTTGTGTATGTTTATCTTTATCTGTCATACATAACCACCTATAACAATCCTTCTCAATCTTCCCAACCTTGCTCTGACTAAATCCTCCACTATACTCTTTCTACTTATCCCTTTTCACCAAGATATTTTCCTGAACTTTTGATTCAGTAAATATTGTGTGTCTTTGAGTCAGTAAATATTGTGTGTCTCTGTCTATCTGCAGTTAGCTGCCTGAAGAGTGAAAAAGTGTAGCCATCTGGGCTCAATGAAAGTTGTTAGACTGCTTTGAAATTCCTGTGTTAGTGTTACCCTGGGGGTTCTGCTTGCATTAAAACCTGTGTTGATTACATTTCTAATAATCATTTTAATCGGAGTTGCTGGCTACTGCGACTTGTCTGCATATATCAACTGGACACAAGCTGATTTAAGTATACTTTTCTCTGCACTTATTTAAGATTTGAATCAGTAAATATTGTGTCTTTGATTCAGGAAGTACCTTCCAGGTGTTCTGCAGAGTCTACAACTGCAGAGAGACAAAAGAGAGACTTTGGAGTGATTAAGTATCATTTTTCTGCTTTTCTTGCTGTCTTAACTAATTCCGCCTAAAACGCCATTTTTTTTAGTGAATCTGTGATTTAAAACATTTGTTATTGCTACATATTGTACTTATTTGCTGCCTGCACTTGAATTAAGTAATTTTTGTGTTTAAATAATCTGTTTAACCATTGTAGGCTACACGCTAAAGTGCGATAACCTTTTCTGTGCATTTAAAGTGTTGTTTTGATTGTATCTGCTCTATTTTCTGAAAAAGAAAAATACTTGTTTCCCGCCTTTCTGAACTAGTATAGTCCAGTTTTCAGGTTATTGCTGAATCCAGGGCTGTGTTACAAGTTTCTGTGTTGCCCATACCTTACTTGGATAGAAGGAAGTTTCTCTGTTCACCTGCGAGAGAGAGGAGCTTTAAGCAGCCTATCTGTCCCTGGAGGAGTGGTTTCAGCTCAGAGGTTAGCAGTTTATCGGCCATTTTGGGCTCATTTCTATCTTTTTCACTTCCCTGCTATAAAAACCGCATTTGCGCGGTTTTGCGCACCGGGCAGTGCCGGTTAGCTAGAGTTAAACTATTCTCGGCTCCACGAAGTCCACTCTTCAATTTTTCCCTTGGAACTAGACAGACCTTCAACTTTAGCACTCAAACCATTCATTTCACAGTCAAGCACTTGCTTAAAACTCATAGCAAGCACTAATTAACCCTAGCACTAGACCCCCCCCCATACTGTCCAGAAGGACAAGGCTGTCTATTCGTCCCCACCAGCCAATCAGAAAAACAGCTTACTCTACCTATTCAGGCATGTCCAAAGGGCAGTTTCCGGTGTACTCTCCAGTCCAACTGGTGAATCTGGGCATTTTGAGGTAATGTTACAACTGCCTCATGTACACAGACAACCCTCTCCTCCTACCACCAAAACCTAATATATGCGAGAGATGCAATTATACAGCCAAACTGGAGGCTAAGCTCTCTCAACCCAAGACTGGAACTGACAGTCAAGAGGAGAAGGGTAATACTTGCAACACACCACCAGTCTCACATAGACCTAATAAACCAACACTGGCAAATAACACATGTGAATACATGAAAACATACTCGGGCGCTCTAAATAAAAATCTGCAAAAGCAACAGAGACCTCCAAAGCAGACATCTAAGCAACCTCCACACCCCATCACCAACCATGAAACACATAATTCACGTAATCAGTGTGCCACGCAATCACAGCCCTTAAGGCAAAATAACATACCCAACACACTAGTAATAGGCGACTCTATAGTCAGGCACACTGATGTCCCATTAACTAGGCTGGACAAGGAGAAGGTTACAGTTAGCTGCCTGTCAGGTGCCAGGATCCGCCACATAACACAAGCACTCAGGTCACTCCAGAACAAGTAAAAATATGACTGTCATTGTCCATGTTGGTGTGAATGACCTCAGAAGTACCTCCCTGGACTACATGAAAAGAGACCTGGAAGAGCACTCTGATCATGTAACCCAGGCCGGTATGACCCTGACCCTGAGTAGCATCCTGTCCTCACCAAGAATGATGCCACAGTATAAAGAAAAAATGATCAATTTCAACAATTGGCTAAGTTTCTGGTGTCATTCAAAGGGGATCCTGTATCTGTCTGCCTGGGATGACATGCTCGACAAGCCAGGTTGCTTCGCAAGAAATGGCTTGCACCTGTCACCCTTAGGCTTTCGAATACTGGCCAGGGCTCTTGCCACCCCCATAGTGCCTTTTTTAGTCAAGGCTCAAAAGACAAACCCACCACAATAAATAGTACAAGTAACCAGAAGCTGAGGGTAATGCTACTCAATGCCAGAAGTCTAAACCTCAAAATGCACGCACTCGAGGCACTCCTCAGTATGGAGAACATTAACATCTGTGCAGTAACAGAAACCTGGTTTAAGACTCCTGAGAGCACCCCAGCACTACTAGGCTATAACTCATACCATATCTTTTGGCCACAGAACCAGGTCCAAAACACAAAATGCGGGGGTGTATCCATATTCATCAAGGATACCCACACCTCCAGGTTAGTGGCGTAGCACAATGCATCAGAGATCATCCATGCGCAACTAACAATGGGCAAAACTGCAATCCAAATTGTAGCTTGCTACAGATCACCCACCATGACCCAGGACCCCCATTCCACATTTCTGGAGACACTGGGAAATATGAAGGTCCTACCAAACACCCTAATACTGGGTGATTTCATTTACCCAAACATAAATTGGGAGAACTACTCAAGTACTAACTCCCTTGCCCAACGCTTCCTAGAATTTATAAACTTGAATGCCCTGGATCAACTGGTCAACACCCCCACCAGAGGGAACAACATATTGGACCTGGTCATCACCAACATGGGCGACTGGTGTTCCACACTGGAGGTCAACCCCTCGCTGGTTAGATCAGACCATAGACTAATCACTCTGGATATCCACATTCTGCCCCCACCCTCAATCAAGGAAACTGCCGTGAAAAACGTTTCAAAACCAAACTTCACGTTACTTAAGACTAAGGTGGAAAGCTTCACAGCCCCCATGCTGAATGACAGTGCTGTCAAAGTTGCTGAAAGCTTTACAAAGGCACTCTATGAGCATCTGCAGGAATGCATGGATTGTGCTATCCCAAGTAAAACCAAGACTCACTCCTCCAAGAAAAGGAAACCAGTCTGGTGGACCCCTGCCATAAACAAGCTATACAACAGAAGGAGGAAACTAGTACAGAAAAGAGTAAATTCCCAAGAAGGAAAGACATCCCTGATCAGTATCAGCAAGAAACTACGATCCCTCATTAAATTATCCAAGGCTAGTTTCAAAAGAAAAATTGCCAATGACTCCAAAGATAACCACAAAGCATTCTTTAGCTATGTCAAGAACCTAAGTGGAAACTCTCAGATCTGCTCTGAGATAGTGCAGAATGGCACAAAATACACTGAACTGACTGATATTGTCAACATTCTGGCAGACAGGTTTAGGGCAAACTTCATCCCCTAAAGGGCCCACAACCATACCAGAAGAATGTAGGGCCCCATCAGTCATCGACACACAGGTTAAAACAGCCATATCCAAAGTCAAAAACACATCTTCAATGGGACTGGACGGTGTCCCAGGCTGTGTCTTACAAGAGCTCCAAAATGAACTAACCCCTCACCTAAACACACTGTTCAAACTCAGCCTCTCTACAGGCTACGTACCCACAGAGTGACGCACAACAACAGTTATCCCGCTCCACAAAGGTGGAGCCACAATGGACCCCGGGAACTATCACCCTATAAGCCTGACTAGCCTGGTCTGCAAGGCTATGGAGCACATCATCATGGAACTCATTAACAGAGACATTGGGAACCTCCAAACCTTGGACCCTACCCAGTTTGGCTTTAAGGGAAAATCATGCCTCCTAAACCTGGTGGACTTCTTTGAGACAGTTACCAAGGCATTAGAAGAGGGAAAAGAGGTCCACACAGCCTACCTAGACCTCACAGAGGGTTTTGACACCGTTCCCCATTCTAGTGTTATAGACAAGCTCACCAGCTTGAACATAAACCCCTACATCATGAGATGGGTTGCCAACTGGCTCATGGATAGAACCCACGTGGTGAAAGTTGCAGGCTCTACGTATGACTCTAAACCGGTTACAAATGGAGTCCCCCAGAGCTCAGTCCTAGGACCCCTCCTGTTTGGTGTATATACTTCTCCGAGGTACAGGCAATCATAGGAGGGACTATGGCTGACCAAACTCGCAGACGACTGCACACTAGGGGCCATAATTGATTCTCTGGCTGATACAGACACCCTCCAGAAGGGTCTCACTGAGACGGATACCTGGTGTCAAAATCATGGCCTCAAGCTAAATGCCAAAAAGTGCATAGTCATCCCTTTTGGAAAAAATAAAATACCCGCAAACTACCACATAGGTGGTAGTCCCCTAAATACAGAAAATGTAATAAGGGATCTGGGGACCCAAGTAGATAGTAATCTCTCCTTTGATAATCATTTTGCCAAGGTGGTTAGAAAATCCTTCTGTGTGTTCCACCTAATCACAAAAGGGTTTGCATCTAGAACAAAAGAGGTTATTGTGCCTCTGTACTCATCACTCATTAGACCCATCATAGAATACAATGCCCCATTTGGAATGTACCTTACAAGACACCTGCAACAGCTGGAAAGACCACAAAAGTACCTCAACAAGAGGATTACTGGCCTCAAACAGATGCCCTATGCAGCCCGACTCAAGAAACTCCAGCTGTACTCGGTTGCATGCCGCTTACTCAGTGGTGATCTCTGCCTGACATACAAGGCCATGTCCAACCCAGAACTGATGGACATGCTCCACCTAAAAAAACAAATCCCCGAGAGCCACATGCTCTAGACATTTAAACCTCACCACAACGATAAATAGGACATGCTGGAGGGATAGATTCCTGTCCCAGAGACTCCCCATGCTTTGGAACAGGATTCTAATATACATCAGGCAGAGCCCCTCACTAACACTCTTCAAGAGAAACCTTGATGGGTGGATGAGAAACAGAAAATTTACCCCGGGGATCACTGCAGTGGCTCTGGTGGACAGTGGCACAGGGAGCTAATCGCTCTGCTGGACAGAGGCACAGGGAACTAATCTAAGGGGGTGGCGAAAGCCAACACATTCTGGCTAGGCTTATAAATGCCCTTGGGCAGATAGCCTAGTACTTACTTATGAACTACAATTTAATCAGTACTCACCTCTGATTATGCTTTATTTTGTATCTTCTAATACTTAACGCCTACTCATTCTTCACTAGCGTAATCAGTACCATGCATTTCTTGCTATGTACTGTGAATTTGCTTTTACATGCACAGTTTTTTGCCCTTTGCATTTTAAGCTTGTATAATTTGTACTGTTAATTTTGTGACTTTTTCAGTCAATCTGTCAATTTTTCACTTGCATAACTCGTACTTTGAATTTTTATTATTGTATAACTTACTGTACTGTGGAGCTTTTCTCCCCAGGCCGCTGCTGAAAAAGGGCACAAGCTCAGATGGACTAATCCGCTCAATAAATGTCAAATAGGAGGGAGTGCAAGCCCCTAAAAAAGTTTTGTAATTTACATGCTCCTTTTGTCTGTTTTCCTATTAAACAAAGTTGAACTGAAAAATATTGGCTCTGTTAAAATATTAAAACGTAAATGGTTCTTGATATGGAAACAATCAAAATCACTATGCATTAGCTGAAATCTCACATTATAAAAAAGTTATCAGGCATGTACTTTTAAATATTTTTTTTTAAAACATACTAATTTTCTGCTTAATAAAAGGGAATACTTAATGTTTATTTAAGGTATTTGTAACCTCCTCGGTAATTATGAAAAATATATCACCCTATCTTTTCTTTCTGCTTATTTGACTATGTACAACTCATATGGTGTGGTTTTGAGTGGAAGTTCCTTTATAAGACTCTGATGATTTGTTGTGTGTAATTGTAAATTATTGTGGTGACATATAGACCAGAATAATTTATAATGTTAATTACAAGTTACTTTCATTTGTACTTCATGAAACAGTGGATTAATTTTGGGGATACTTCATAAGTTTGTTTCTGGGCCAGAGACAAATCTAATTTGAACCTTTGACACCACTGTTTTCAGATTAGGACAGCTATAAATGTAAGTAATACATTCAAGGTGTTTGATTCCAAAAAGTCACCATGAGTGAGCAAGTGCCTGTACATGGAGAAGGTGACACACATGCTTCTGCATAAGGTTGTGAGAGGATCCAGATATGCATAAATAAGCTATGGAGTCTTAAAAACAGAGACACCACCAAAATGTAGTCAGTTGTCTAGTTACAAAGTGCTACTGCTCCAAACCTGTATTGAAAGATTATAGAACATGAGATTTTAAAGCATAAAATGTAGATGCATCGCATTATATATGCATAACATCATACAGTAGATATGGAGTAGAGCAACATGCATGTCTAATGGAATTATGATGCCACAGTATCTAGCATATAAAGTATGTGCAGTGAACAGGTGTGTATGAATGTGTCTACTATACATGATCGAAATTTCAGAAAGCTGAAACCCATATGGTTGAGACCATATGTTTGACTTTTGAAATTTCGAACTTGTAAAAAAAACAAAAACTTACCTACACATTGCTAGCAGGGGGGCAAGCCCCCCCCCTGCAACCCCTGGAATTTAAATATACCAACTCCGAGATTGCACTACAGTGTGGAAGATGGGAATCTTCGCATTCCACACTATAAGGAGATGCCTGTTCTGCATGATCAAAATTTCAAAAGTCAGTCATATGGTCTCAGCCATATGGGAATCCGCTTTTTGAAATTTCGATCATGTGTAGGGTTCATAGGTTCATAGGTAGTTACTAGGCTATTGGCCCTAGGGCCTATACAAGCCTAGAGAAAAAGGTACCCTGGCTTTCACCACCCAAGAAAATTATTTTCCTGGGCCCCTGTCAAGCAGAGCCACAGAGGTGATCCCTGGGGTGAATTTCCTATTTCCCATCCAATCATCAAGATTTTTCTTGAAGAGTGCTAATGAGGAGCTTTGTTTGATATAAATAGGTAGTTTGTTCCAGAGTATGGGAAGTCTCTGGGACAGGGATCTATCCCTCCAGCATGTTCTGTTTATTGTGGTGACAAGGCTTAGGTCCCTAGAGCATGTAGCTCAGAGGGATTTGGATTTCTTTAAGTGGAGCATGTCCAACAGCTCTTGGTTTGACATAGCTTTGTATGTTAGGCAGAGATCGCCTCTGAGTAGGCGATATGCGATGGAGTAAAGCTGGAGTTTTTTGAGCAAATTTGCGTAGGGCATCTGTTTGAGGCCAGTAATCCTCTTTGTGAGGTATTTCTGTGGCCTTTACAGTTGTTGTAGATGTCTTGTGAGATACATACCAAAAGGGGCATTGTACTCTATATAATGGGTCTAATGAGTGGCGAGTAGAGGGGAACGATGACCTCTTTTTTTTTTTTCCTGGATGAGAAACCTTTTGTGATGAGGTGTGCCACGTAGAAGGATTTCCTGACTACTGTGGTGATGTGCTTATCAAAGGAGAGACTACTGTCCACCTGTGTCCGAAGGTCTCTTGTCACACTTTTGGTGTTAAGTAGACTACCACCTATGTGGTAGCTCATGGGTACAGAATTTTTACCAAAGGGGATGACAATGCACCTTTTGGCATTGAGCTTGAGCCCATGGCTTTTAACACCAGGCATCTGTCTCAGTGAGGCCCTTTTGTAGGATTTCCCCATTGTTAGGAGTTTCAATTATGGCTCCTAGTTTGCAGTCATCTGTGAACTTTGTTAGCCAAAGACCATCTGTATTAGCCTGTACTTCAAAAAAGGAGATACCAAACAGGAGAGGACCCAGGACTGAACCCTGTGGTACTCCACTTGTCACTGGTCTGAAGTCGGATTTGGAGTCTGCTACTTTCACAGTGTGGGTTCTCTCAGTGAGCCAGTTGAGTTTATCTATGATTCTAGAGTGGGGGATGGTGTCAAAAGCCTTGGCGAGATCTAGATAAGCTGTGTGAACCACCTTACCCTCGTCTGCGGCTTTGGTGACTGCTTCAAAGAAGTCTATCAGGTTTAGGAGACATAATCTGCCTTTTACAAACCCGAAATGGGTGGGGTCCAGAGTTTGGAGATTACCAATGTCTTTGTTTATAAGTTCCATGATGATACATTCCATGGTCTTGCAGACCAGGCTCGTTAGGCTAATGGGGCGGTAGTTCCCGGGGTCCATGGTGGCTCCCCCTTTGTGGAGTGGGATAACTGTTGCTGTGCTACATTCAGTGGGCACAAAGCCTGAGGTGAGGCTATGTTTGAAAAATAACCAGCCCTTGCAAGTCTTGAACTCAGGATCATGCACAACATAGCCACAAGTTACCACTAAGCCATCTGTGTGTGTGTGTGTGTGTGTGTGTGTGTGTGTGTGTCATACTTTATTACTGCCCTGTGGACTGCAGACCTGATACCTCTGACATACAGTTCAGGAATCTACTTTGGCAGGCAATAATAACATATTTTGTAACAGAAGGGCTGCAAATATAAGTATGTGTATTTCTGACTGACAGTAAGTGATGATAAGGGACATGTATATGCATTTGTCCCATTTGTTTCAACTGTGGTATGGATGGTTTCAAGGACTCCAGTGGTGTGTGCGTGTTTATATATCTATATATATATATATATATATATATATATATTGAACTCAGGATCATGCACAACATAGCCACAAGTTACCACTAAGCCATCTGTGTGTGTGTGTGTGTGTGTGTGTGTGTGTGTGTGTGTGTGTGTGTGTGTGTGTGTGTGTGTGTGTGTGTGTGTGTGTGTGTGTGTGTGTCATACTTTATTACTGCCCTGTGGACTGCAGACCTGATACCTCTGACATACAGTTCAGGAATCTACTTTGGCAGGCAATAATAACATATTTTGTAACAGAAGGGCTGCAAATATAAGTATGTGTATTTCTGACTGACAGTAAGTGATGATAAGGGACATGTATATGCATTTGTCCCATTTGTTTCAACTGTGGTATGGATGGTTTCAAGGACTCCAGTGGTGTGTGCGTGTTTATATATCTATATATATATATATATATATATATATATATATATATATATATATATATATATATATATATATATATATATATATATATACACACACACACACACACACACATAATATTTGTGTGTATATAGAATGCACTGTAGCAAGATAAAGGGTAAATTCTTTGCTGCAACACCTTACTTACGAGTAACTATAACCCTTTGATGTACCCTAGCCCTTCATTTACATTACTAAAGCTCTTTCCATAACACCTCACTGGTCCTCTTCAACAATGAGTGAATGGGAAATAGAAAATTCGCCCTGAGATAACTCCAGTGGCTCTACTCAACAGAGGCACTGGGAACTAAGGTTGGGTGGCACAATGCTAGGGCAATCTATGGGCTAGGCTTGTAAAGGCTCCAGGGCCTTTAGCCTAGTACACACCTATGGACCTATAACAAGTCCCCTACACATGTCAAAAGGACACAACATGCACAACACTCACTCTGTCCTCTTGCCTAACCCTTGCTCTAACCCTAACCTACGAACACATGATCATACAAATCAACACATTCTCATATATAGTAACTGCTATAACCGTCTCTCACATCTTCACAACCATCACTTTTTCATTTAAACATTATTTTTCTTGCTCACTCCTACTTACCTACATTAAATATAACAAAATTCAACGTGTGATTTATGCAAATCAGCATTCACTCATTTGTGCATTCTTTTTTACACCCACAACCAAATGAGTATACACCATTTTGAATTGCACACGCACACACACACACGCACACATACTGAGATACTTTGCAATATCAAGTGCAAATATGTCAAAAATAAAAATTGATCCAAACGGATCAAGACACCCAACAATGACTCCCCTCATAAAACTTGTTTTTTTTTTTTTTGTTTTTGTTTTTTTTACAGTGGGCAAGCCCTACATACATACATGCATACATACATACATACAGATATTTCAAGCATTGGCATTAATGCCTTTCTAGTCTGTCAATATACCAAAACACTTGTTTCCATAATAAGTGTACAGGCTGTTCTTAAAATATCTAAACTAGCACTTTAATGTAATTTGGTAGTCTATTCCATATATCAGCTCTTCTCTCAGAGAGCCAATTAGTACACTTCTCATTCCTATAGAATCTTCTATATAGGTACCTAATGATTCTCTGCTACTTTTTAATAACCCCAAACATTCCCAGATGTAGTTGTCTCTAAATGCCCAATATACCTGAGTAAGATCGCCTGTTAGATAGCTATAAGAGACACTGTACAAGTTCAAATATTTTAGTCATTCATAATAACTTAAATTTTCACATACATGAATGCCCTTGGTGCATTTCCGCTGTACTCTTTCCACTTTACTCATGCTTGTTTTCTTATAAGGTTTCCATATTGTTCAAGTTTAGGTCTAATGCAACTAACAAACAATGATGTCTCCATTTCTGATTTCCCATAGATTATACATATTTTTATACAACCTATGGTTCTATAACTATCATTAACCAACTGGTTGATATGATTAGAAAAACTCAAAGCTGGATCTACCCATATATCCAGGTGCTTGAATGAATCTACACTTTCAGTCACTGTGTGCCGTATTAAATATTCACTTTTCAGTTTGTCTCCCAAATCTTATATACTTAGTTTTTTATGTATTTATCAGTGTATTATTCTCCTGTGCCCAAATGGTCATTTTAGACAAGTTCGCTTGCAGACATGCCTTATCTGTAAGATATGTCAGTTTACCCAAGTTCAGGTCATCTGCATATACACTGTAGAACACCTCAGATGAGAAAGCTAGGGCTGAAAGATGCAATCCAAGTAAGGGCCTAGGACAGAGTCCTGTGGGACACCCCAGCTGTAACCAAGAATGTCACCTATCCAATTGCTGTATGATACTTGCCATGTCCTAATCGTAAGTTATGCAGCTATCCATCTACTTTACCTTCCCGACACACATTACACTAACTGCTTTGCTTCTTACCACTTGTGCAGCCCAGTGAAATAAATGGCCATGTAGAATAAAGTATCAGCTCTAAAATTCATAAAAATAGCGATGAGTATATCAGCAAGTGAAGGGAATCACTGTGGTAATGCTTATCAGTATGTATCCAGCAAGACTTCCATAACTTACTCCAATGGGACCACCTTTTGTGAATCACTTATGATTCTGGTACTGAGGGGCTTACATTACTGAGTGAGTGGAATACTATGTCCTTACAATATAGCAAGTCTCTGATTGCTAAGGGCTGTGGTAAATGGGTATACTGTGTGCAAGCCCTACTTCACTATGCAGCATTTGTCCTTTTGTGAATCACTTATGATTCTGGTACTGAAGGGCTTACATTACTGAGTGAGTGGAATACTATGTCCTTACAATATAGCAAGTCTCTGATTGCTAAGGGCTGTGGTAAATGGGTATACTGTGTACAAGCCCTACTTCACTATGCAGCATTTGTGAATAGTGCCCTGAGGTAATTAGTATATATGCATTTCTAAATCTGTATTTAGGTATTGTGCTTGCTATGTAGTACTAAATTATTGCTGAAATGAGACTTAGTGATGACAAATGTTAAACATTTTATAACACTAACATAACCAAATCAAAACGAAAAGTCAATCCAGAAATATAAAAGGCAACTGTGAAAGACACCAACACAGTAGGAAAACAGTTTATTTAGCGCTTTCATCTGCCAAATGGCTGGACTTCCTCAGAATACAAACCAGACACTGAACAAGCATATAAATACCCACCCAATTAAGGTCAATAGCACCAAGTAATGAATTAATTGAATAATTGATGCTTAATACATAAAGACAAAATTAAAGTGAAATGCCTAATGCTTGTAAGACAAATACAGAAATGAAAACATACACAATATATGACCTATACATATTAAATATTTCTTATAAACCATAAAAAAACATATAAAGGTATATATATATATATATATATATATATATATATATATATATATATATATATAAATCTCCTAAGCACATAAAAAAAACACGAGCAGTACACATAAAATACAAATGTATAAAAAATGTGTTTAAAATTTTAAATGGCAGACATAGATTTAAGCTTGAGGAGACTAGCAAAGCTGCCATCTAACCTCTAGGAATTCAAGAAAGATATCACGGGGACTACCTCTAGGGTCATCATCAACATTGTCTAAAACAAAATTTAAATGAATGCAAAGGAAAACCCTTTATACGTCTATAAAGGGCATTTCGCTCATCTTTTTTACTAATGTCATAATAATGCTGATAAATCCTGTACCTAAACTGTCTGATGGTTTTACCAATGTAAAAACAAGTACACTGTTGGCACAAACCAACATAAACAATGTCCTTACTATCACAATTGAATCTCTTCTTGTGCTTGATTTTGCCATAACCATGTACAAAGCATTCAGTACCCTCAAGAATAAATTTACACTGAGAACAGTGACCACATTTATTTACCCTACCTGTATATAAACTGGACACAATTCTTTCAATCATGGTTTTAAAACAGGTATAATTTTGATAAACCACCAACGGTCTTTCACCAAGTTTGTTAAAAATATTCCCATCACATCTGAAAATCTCCCAAAATTTATTAATGATGCACTTGATTTCTCTGTATTGTAAATTAAATGGCAAAATGAAGGCCTTACCATGAGACAAGTTGGTCGATACCAAACCAGAATCAACAGGATTAACAGCTTGAACTAGGGACTTGCCAAGAAGGGGGGTATAAAACCCAGATGATCTCTTCCTGTGACTTCAGTAAAGATTTCTGTTAAAAAAATCATCAGAATAACCCCTCCTCAAAAACATATCAAATAACTTACTGCATTCCTATACAAATAAACTTTCTTGACTAACCATCCTGGCCAGTCTGACACATTGGCCTTTAACAATGGCCTTTTTTTGATGGATAGGATGCCAACTCTGGAAATGCAGATAAGAATTTGAAAAGGTCGGTTTCCTATATAATGTGGAATCAAAATTACCTGATTCCCTGTTCTTGGAAAGAGTGGCATCCAAAAAATTGACCTGTGTGGCATCAACTGACATTGTAAACCTTATAAAATCGGTAGAAGAATTGATGAATTCAAAAAAAGCTTCGTCTTTCCATAGTGTCGACCCAAAAAATAAAGATGTCATCAATAAAGTGTTTATATAAACACCAACTGTCTTTAAACTCAGAAGGAAAAATAAAATTAGTTTCCCAAAAGGCCATAACTATGTTGGCAAACACAGGTGCACAAGAAGCACCCATGGCAACACCCTGGATTTGCTTGAATAAATGGCCCTCAAAAGTAATGAAATTATTTTGCAAAACTAAATCCATGAAACTACTGATAACCAAACTTTTGCCATGTCCAAGAATAGGCACTAACTATCCCAACTCAGAATGCAATACAGTGAGAAAGGAACAATTACTCATATATTGTACCATACTCTTGCACAACAAAAAAGCAGTTACACTCAGCTAATCTTCAATCAGCTCTACAGGTTTTTATGTAAGGTCCAACAAATCAGCTTGTCAATGGGTTGAATGGTACTCCTATATAGAATATAAAATCTGTAGGGCTGCACAACTAAGGAGGAAAAAGCTCCAAAGACTTGATTACTGATTGTGCACAAACAAACTGCTAGCAACAATTTCATATGGAATGCAGTGTTCAGAGAGTTGAGTACTGGGAAATAAAAATTAAACTTGTCCACTTTAGATTCTTCCACTTGTAGGACAACTTTTCTGCCATTGATACTTCTGGTATTAAGCAAAACCATTTCCAATCTAAATTTTTTATTTTGTATATTTTATTTTTTCATGCTTTGAAATTTGAAGCCATCTACAAAGGACGCCAATGATGGAACATTTGTGTTCGTACTTCTATTCCTTGGTGAAGTGCTTTGCATGTAAGAGAGAGAATCTCTTAAATGTTCAAATTAATCTAGCCCATATAAATTCTACACTTTCCCCTAGTCAAAAAAATGATGTAATACATGGGTGAGGGACACTACTGTAGCAAAATGCTCTCCTTAATGGAGTTTAATTGCTAGAAAAAAAGGACAAAATATGAAGAGCGGTCAGTCTCTCAAAGCATAGCAAGTCTGACAAGAGCAAGACACAACCCATTTATATTTAAATCTTAATGATTTCTACTGGATTGACTAAATTTGTGGAACAATTCAGTTTTAACAGGCCATCTTTATTATAGTTATGTTAAGATCTGAAGAATCAGTTCACAATAGTCTGTCATGATTTAATCCATGATCATAGTTGTGGTATATCAAACTGATCAAGTGCCATTCATAAAATAGATGCATTTTGGAGTAAGGCTAGATGATAACTGAAGTTTCAAAAAATCCACAAACAGAGCAACCCAATCATGTAAACATCTGTACATTGTCTTTTTTATTTATTGACAATATTCTGTGCACAGAACAGCTGTGCAAATTGTCTGCCTTTTGCATTGTCTGTGATTCATATAGCAAACACAAGTTTTGTACAGGCTGGTCCTACCAGCATAACATATGGCACTCAAACCATATGCTATTAGAGTCTGGATGGACACAAGAAGGATTACAGACTAGAGTGATAACATCAGCACAACTGTAATAGGAAAAGAAAGCAAAGCTTTGGCCATTAGCACACTGCTACTAGTAATACAGTCCCTGTAGTGCAATCTAACCTGCTAGTGCAACTATATCATCTCACTACCAACAGCAGTGTGGTAAATTTGCTCTTGCAAACTGGAGTACTCACTGAACTGAGTTGTTGTGTTATTATAATAAGTGGCAATAAAAGCTTGTCCATATCCACGGGTATGGGAATTATGCATTTGGATGGTGGTAGAGTTTTTTTGGAGGCAGACGCTAAAGGAGGTAGGCATTACACAAGTTAGACTAGAAGAATCCCTTTGCAAATAGTATTTCTTGTTGGATGGGAGTTGAAATAGAAGACTTTCTTGACCAAGAAGAGTATGGAATTTATTTTTTTCTGGGTGGGTGAGATGATGGCAGTTAAGTAAGGGATCAATCCAGACTCCTATGTATCTGAAGGTATTAACCTGTTGAATGGTATTATTATGGTGGCCAAGAATAAGAAGTGAGGGAATGTGACCAAGATGACTAATTGAGAGCAGCAATTGGGAAAAGTTCTATAACTGAAAACTTTTTTTGACAAAAAATATTAGTTAAAAATAAGATTTTTGAGACCCTTGACCTCTGTTTACATTCAAGAATAGTTAAAGAAAAGAATTATTGTCTGAAGATTTTCAGTAATTTTCATGTCCAAATATTATCTGCTTGGTTAAGAAACCATAGCTTTTTAAGGCCATAATATTTCTGCAACTGTCTAAATTAATGTCGCCAAAAGTTTCATAGACTGAAAAATATCTATTTAATGGTTTTAGAGGGAAAGTGATGCAAACATTTAAGTGTGAGGGGGGGAATGTTTCATTTTTTTAACTGACAGGTGGGATGGGAAGGCAGCAGTTGAGCATATAAGTACAAAATTATATTCTCTGGCTACACTTCTGAAAATGAGCCATTCAAAAAAGATACTCATAATTTTTCTGCTAAAAAGGATAACCAGTCATTAATATTAAGCATGCAGAATATATCAATGAAATGGACAGACTTGATACTAAAATAGAAAGTTTAAAGAAGAATGCAGTAAGATGATGGAGCATTTGGAAACACTTATAATGCAATAAAGTCTGCAAATTAATAGTATAGACAAAGCTTTAAATGACCATGACGGAAGAATAACTGAAAGCGAGTCACAAACTGAATTTCTTTAAAGACAGATAAAGTTGATTATTTGGAAAATAGACCGAGGTGAAACAATGTCAGAATATATTGAATATCAGAAAAATATGAGGGAGATAATCTTTTAACTACCTGGTTAGATAAAAACTTGAACTTGCCTGAGACTTTATCTTTTGGGTTAGAGAGGGCTCATAGATCTTTGATAACACCTTCAAAAAAGGAAAACTCACCTCCATGTATAACAGTTAAATTTATGTCCAGCATGGAAAAACATCAAACATTAAATAAACATTAAACAAAAGATAGGTCTGCATCTAATCAGATTTGAAATGACTATTCCAATAAGGTAATGAATAAAAGGAAAGCTTGCTTGCCATTGATTAAAGAACTTAAAACATATTACAGCTACCATATTTTCTGCAAAGATTCCTTCCTGAAGGAATTAAGATATTTGATACACTGGAAGAGGCATTTACATTTAATACAAATAAAATGTTTTCTCCTTTTTTTAATTTCTCCAAGTCTTTTGGGTTTCTAATACCACGTTGGGAATAGACCCCATTCTTAAGTCAAAGTACGATTAAAGTTCATGAAATTAGTATTGTTTCCATCTTTTCGATTAAAAAATGGTGGCCAGGCAATGAGGCACCTCTCAAGAAACCAGTGTAATAAATCACAAACAGAGAGGTGACAAACATGGCAACAGAGCTATAAACTATTATTAGAAAATAAAGTAAGCGCTTTTGCGTCCTGTAATGATGCTTCATCAGACTTAACACAACTGAACACAATACGTATATATATATATATATATATATATATATATATATATATATATATATATATATTAACTATAGAACTTCCAAAAAACGAACAGATGACGAACGAGCCAGTAATTAGCTTTCGTCTTTTAATAGTGGATAAGACTTCTTCAGACAATACAATTGTGGTGAAAACCTTGAATTATATAAAACAGTAAGAGGGTGTTCCAAAAGGCAGTAGCCAGTAAACAGTAAAAACGTAATAACATAAGAAATCAAACAGTGAGTGTCAGAGCTAAAAATTAGCATATACACTCAAGTAAACTATCAGATGTAGGATAAGTATAATTACTCATATTACACATTACTTATATTGAAGTAAGGTTAAATAGCAGAAATCAACATAACCATCTGAGAGCACATTTGATATTCAAATTTTCATTAATGCCTGTGGGGGCTTCAGCATTTAACTTTAATTGCCAATGTAACTCTTTAAATTCTAAAAGGGAGTTGACATCACCAAAAAAATCAGAAACTTGTAAAATTAAAAATTTGAAACCATGGAAATTTTGACAGGTGAGACTGTGCTTAGCAAAAGCATTTCTGGAGTCTCTATTTCTAACTGCGGCCAAGTGTTCCTTTATCCTAGAAGATGTCTTCCTGGTAGTTTTTCCTACATAGAAGGCTGGGCATGACTTACAAACTGCTGCGTAAATGACATTACTAGACTTACAGTCAAAATGACCCTGAAAAACAACTGTATAACTGTTGTGCTTAAACTTAAAATTGTTTCCTTCAGCAATGTGAGGACAGGTTACACAATTGCCACAAGGAAACATTCCCTGATCACGAACATCAGAAGGTGAATGATCTATCTGAAACATAGAGTCCCTGTTTCCAAAAAAAGTCCTCAGGGATCTTGCTTATATATATATATATATATATATATATATATATATATATATATAAAATATATATATATTTTTTATATATATATATATATATATATATATGTGTGTGTATATATATATATATATATATATATATATATATATATATATATATATATATATACACACACACTATTGGTGACTTCTCTCATTAATTAACCAATCAAAAATGCAAATGACTAATAAAATGTCATTCACTACAGGTCAGCAGCTAAAAACCACAATCCATTAACTTTAAAATTGAAAAGTGAGAACATAAAAGGTACACTTATGACCTAGTCTAAATATATATATAAAAAAACATAACATCATAAGAAACAAACACTAGAAAACTTTTAAATAACCCTAATCCAATAGTCCAATAATCTTAATCTCAATGGACTTTGTAAACCAACGTGTGTGTAGCCCACTGTCTTGGGCCGCCAATATTAACTTTCATCTCTTGGTTTGAATTTGTCTCTCCTTAACCATTCCTGTGTTCGATCCTGATCAACATGAGGTTCTTCCAGAAGTTTTCTATACATGCAACTATATTTATGCATTTTCCACATTTCTTGTTTTCTCATCTGGCCCTTCACTTTGTATTCTTTATTTTGTTTTTTGGCACATCCAGTTCCCTGATTTTTATCTACTTCTGGTTTGATTTCCATTCCTGCTTGATGCTGATATTCTTCTGCTAGACTAAGCAGAGAATTCATCTTAGATTTATTCTCCTCATGTTGCAAAACTTTCACTATGTTTGAGTCTTTCGAGGTTGGAAGATGTATGCAGACCCATGATTGCAGTTATGTACATGTAATCAGTTTCAAGGAGGCCCATCCTTCCTTTAGAATGGGGAATATATAATATTTGTATGCACTGATTTTTATAAATCATTTGGTGAGCATAACGTATCCTTCTTATTTTCCTGTCTAATCTATCCAACACACCAGTCAAGCACTCCAAAACTGTAAGTTAGGAGAGGAACAACAAACTGATTTATAACTTGAATTTTGTTCCTAGATGTCAATGCTGTTTTCATGATTAATTTGTCTTCTAAAGTACTCCTTATTAATTTTATTTGCATTTGTTCATGTTTTATTGTTTATCCTTCATCAGTTCCCAAATATTTATACACTCCTCCTTGCTCATATTCATTTATACCACATTCTTGTCCAAACTGAGTTTTCTTGGTTCTGCAGTTTTCCTGGTTTAAAGGTTGCTTTTGCACATTTGTCAAGACCAAATGACATTCTTAGACCATCTGAAAAAGTTTTGACTACTTGCAGTTGTGCTTTTAGTTTCTCATCTGATGAGCTATACCATTTTAAATCGTCAACAAAGAGGATAAGTCTTTACACTTTGCTGTTTTCTAGGAGCCAAATTATAGCCATGGCCTGTGCTGTTAAGTTGACAGCTTAATGGGTTAAGGGCAAGACAGAATAGCAGCATTGACAGAGAGTCACCCTGGAATATCCCCCTTTGAATTTTTATCCCTGGGATGATAATTGTCCTTTATCATGGCTTAATTGCAAAGTGATCTGCCACGATTTCATGGTCACTGTAATGTAGTTGATCAGTGTAGTGTGTATCTTGCACATTTTTAAGCACTCTTTTATCCATGAATGTGGGATACTATCAAATGCTTTTTTGTGGTCAATCCATGCCATACTTAGATTCTTCCCCTTTTCACAGTTCTCCACTATGACTTTAGCAACAAATGATCCTTTGCTCTATATGACTTTTTTATTGCCCCTTTGTTCTATTGCCATAATTGTCAGAACTGCCATATTGTGGAAAAATCAAATGAAATGCCTAGGGTTATAAAATCTGTTAATGGCTGAAAAGGAACGTACACAGTTGGTGTAATTCAGTCTAATAGCAAACTCTATAAACTAATAAACATTCTATAAACTAAGAAAATTTACTGGATCCCTGGAATAGGTGTAAGCATGGCAAAATATTCCTTAAATTTATTACAGTCACTTGAATGGTAGTTTACTATTAGCTGGAGCTCTCAACTATATATCTAGTATTGAAGATACAAATCAGCAGAAGAAAGCAAAAATTTTAATACCAGCTAAACCATTAAATAAATGGAGTAATTATAATATATAATTATAATAACTTGGTTGATTTAGTAGTGAAAACAGAAAAGTCATTATTATTCACTCATATTTTTTAAGGATATGGGACACAAACTTGAACTGAAAGAATTTTGGCTTCCATAGATCCATTTCATAAAGTTAATTATTTTAAAACTATTCCTTGCCTTTTATGTGATCATAGTAAATTAAATATTAATCTAATAATTAAAAAAAAATCAAATTATTTGCAGAATTCCAGCATATCTGATGAAATTAAAATAATTTAAAAGTTATCTTAAAGAAAAGAAAGAGTACTGTATTTTATTAAATGCTAATTTGCAAGTTAATAAAATCATATTATGGGATTCTTTAAACATGCACATTAAAGACAGAATGGGAGGGTGGTCTAGTAATAAATGAGTGGGACAAAGAATTACTAGAAATACAGGATGACCTACAGCATAATTTGAATAGCAAACAATTTAGATAATACTGAAACTATTAAGAATAATGACAAAATATCAAACTATTTTGTATTTTTCTCTACATAAAGTGGAGAATTTTAGAAAAAATAAAATTGTAAAGTTATGCAATGACTCCAAAAATCTTTACAGAATAGCTAATAGATGTCAGATGCTAAGTAAAAAAGTTCAAATCAATAATAGTAGACATTTCCACACCAATAAGCTTACTTCAGATATAAAGGAAATGTTTAATTATTTTTTAAAAAATCTCATGAGATCTTAAAGATAAAAATATAAATTTGATTGCAAAAATAAGTATTTCAAGAAGTATATTACTAATAAACTAAATGCCCAACAAATTTCACTATTAAATAAGCCAGTTGGCTTAACTGAAATTAAAGATTTACCAAAGAAAGGTAAAACACATAAAGCTCCAGGATTTAGATGAAGTATGGAATTACATAATCTACTCTCATTAAATGTTTTTAAATTACTGAATTAAGTTTTCACGATAATCCAGAATGACAAAATAATTCCTCCTTCATGAAAATTTTCTGTAATATTGCCTATACTTAAAGGAAAAATGTTTCATTTTGTCATATAGACCCATTTCTTTTTTAAATATAGGTTATACATTTTTTATTTCAGTTTTCACTATAAAATTGAGAGATAGTAGACTAATAAGGATCAAATGTCATTTACTGTCAATAGCTTAACTTATGATAATATGAAAAGGGTAACAGTTTTGAATTTAGAAGGTGGATTAAGTCAGATCTAGTTGTCCTGGATATTTAAAGAGATTTTGATTCTGTTGATTTGAAACTATTTGTTCAAAACCTTACAAGTGTTTGCATTTCCAGAAAAAAATTATAGGAATACCTATATTTCTCAAGGGTTTACTTTAAACAAAGGTACAAAACAGAGATGTCCCATGTCTCCTTTATTTGTATTAGTTTTTGAACCCTTAGGCAATAGATAAGAAGTAATGAAAAAAAATGTTTTTTCCATTAATAAAGATTTTTAATTTAAAATACATTTTTTGCAGATGTTTTATTTACTAAGGAGATCTAAACAACTCAATGAAATACATGAAAAAATATTAAAGAATTTTAATAACAGTAAAAGTGAAACTATAGAGATGCATAAACAAATAGATACTAAGTTAAAGGTTATAAATGTAGTTGGGAATCTCAAAAATTAAAATATTTAGGAATAAAAAATGTCAAGGTGTTATATTAATCATAATTTTGAAAGCATAATTTAAGTGTTGCTCATTAAAATGAAATTATTAATGTTTACCTTTAATGATAGGTTCGTTATTAAAATTATTATATTCCCTACATTTTTATATATATTACATTCTATAGCTTTAATATCTGACAAAATCTTTTAAAGAAAACTAAGAAAACAATATTATACTCTAGGAGTATGGTAGTATTAGATTTTTCTGATATAGAATCATGTTCATTGTAACAATTTCTTATTGCAAGCATACTAGTCAATGGAAAGCTATTCAGTAACAGATTTTATTAAATTCCAAAGATTTATTAAACTTGATAAATTTGAAGTATTTAACAATTACTTTTTTAGTTAATAAAAATACTTTAGAAGGAAATTCATTTCAATGTTTGGATTCCTTCTATCTAAAATTGATCTTAAAAAAACTGTTTTAAATATATTTATAAAATCCCATTAATTTCAAAATGGAAATTCTTGTGTTTTCCCATTACATACACCTCTGTATTTGTGGAATCTCAAAATTCTGTTGAAATGACTGTGTAAAAAGAAAAGGGTTAGTATGATTTTCCTGAAAAAAGGGAATGCAAAAACCTCAGAAAGTTTAACATAAAATAAGTTGGATGACTCTATTAATCAGATAATACTATCAATTATAAAGAAATTAGATAACATTGTAAATAATATGAGTGAAAAGGAGCAAAACTCCATTCCCCCATTATATGAAAGTAAGATTTGTATTAAAGATAAATTAATCTACAGAGGAAGTTTGCCTAATTTATACAAGTTAATTATAAATAATTTTGATGCAAATTTTTGGAAATTTTTAGACAATAGTGGATTAAATGACACAATTGAGGATAAAAATAAAATTGCAAAGTCAATTACTATAACCTCTTCAAGTTTATATTGGACATTTTTATGTGGAAATATATACATAAAGTACTTGTCACCCCTTGTAAAATTTCAAAATTTGGTAAAGTGGCTTCAGTCTGCTGGAGATGCAGTAAGAAGTGAAAGCTGATTGGACACATGTTTAAGGCTTTTGAGAAAATAAATGTTTATTTGGAATAAAAGTATTTTTAAAAGGACTATGTTTTGAGTAGATCAACAATCCTAATGAAAATTCCACTTCCAATGTCTGTAAAAGTCAAAAATGATATGGAGTCTCCTTTCAGCAGCTAGGAAAAGTATTACATAACATGGTAAATGAATACAGCTCCTGTGTTTAAAGAATCTTTAAATTTAACAACAATTTTATGTAAAACTGAAATTGAAGTGATTTCAAAATAAAGCATGTAAATTATATTAAGGTCTCTAGTTGCTGGGATAATCTTCAAAAGTTATTGAAATACCAGTATAATTTAACTGCATTACATTAGCCTGATGGTTTAATGTGCTTTTGATGGTATGTGACATTATATGCAACACACTTTCTTCCTTTCTTTGTATGTATTGTATACATGTTAAATCAATAAAAATTAATAAAAAGGTGAGTTGAAGTTCTTTTGCCTTTTAGTGGAGGTTCTGAGGAGCAAAGTTTGTTTTTGAAGTTAAGAATTTTTCTTTTTTTTTTTTTTGTTATTGAGCCACTTAATGAGGGAGAGGAAATCCTTATGCAGATCATGTTGTATTGAATGGGTTGTGTAGTTGGAAAAGAAGATAACCATGCCATCAGCATATAGTAAGATTGGATGTTGGGGAAAGGTAAAGTGTAAGCTTGTTTATAAAAATGGAGAAGTGAAGAGGGACGCGTATGGAATCTTGAGGGATGCCTTTAAGTAAGGGAGTGGTGACTAACACACAGTTAGAATTTACTGAGAAGTGTCAGTTGGTTAGGTATTTGTGGAACCAGGGAATAGTGTCAGGACTAATCCCAATGTCAGTTAAGTGGTTAAATAGGATTGGGTGGTCAAAGGTTCTAATAAGGTTTATAAATATGCCTCCAGTAAGGAGACCTTTGTCCGTAACTAAATTGGTTTTATGAAGGTCCAAAGTGCAGTGAAAGTGCTGCAGCCAGATCAGAAACCATGTTGTTTGGAAGAGAGAAGGCAGTATTGACTTGGGTTTTTTTTATTCTAGACTAGTTTTTTTTTATTCCAGACCAGTTTTGCTAAGATTTTCCAAAGGATGAAGATGGAGATTCAGCGGTAATCACTGGGTAGCTTCAGGTTGGATTTTTTGGGGGAAGATGTATAATTTTTGCTCTTTTCCTTGTATATTGGGCAAAGGAGTAACAATGCACTCCCTACATTGCAAAAATGAACCAGAATGACAGTGTATTTGCCCTGGCAGATGAGTCAAGTTTTAGGTTTTCAAGATGAGACCAAATATCTTTGGTTATGATCTTTCTAATGTAGAAGAGGGGAGTATCAGGGAGAGATGAAGGAGAGGTTGAGTGAGGGAGTAAAGTACATGAGGGGTGGGTCTGAGGATTAGAGATTAAAGATGAGGAAGACTGAGCATTGGAAGGAGTTTTAGGACCTCTTAACCAGTTGACCTCTACACAGAATTGTTTAGGAGAATGAAAACGTTTGATATATTCTCCTTTAAATCTTATGACATCTAATTGCTTGTTGGACAGGTTTCTGAGGAGATTGTAGCATTTTATGGTAGTAGAAGTTGGGTTAGACTTTCAGGAGTGCTGTGGTTTGTCTCTGAGCCACTATCTGCTCACCATTCCAAAGGACATCGAGTGCATATAGGAGTATTTGAAGTATCTTCTGGTTGAAGATAACCTCACAGAAACTGTACTGCCACAAGTATAGTACTCCATCTAAGTGATCACTGTCCTTTCTTCTGCCAGTGAACATTCAGAATCTAAAATGTCCCCAATTTTATTCAATCAAGGCTCATTCTAAGTAACTTCCAAAATAGTACAAAATCTATAACTCCTTGACTAGCCCCTCTGTACTTGCATACTGACCCAATCTCTGATTTTTTAAACATTTTACGATATTCTCCACTCTCTCTGAAACAAATTATTCTTATTTAAACAAGTAAAGTAAAATGAATTATGCCTGATGGATAAACACAGCACTTAAATGTTAAAGGACAAAGGAAAGGCATGGAAAATTTGCAGAAAAAAATCTATATGGTACTATAGGTTCATATGTGTGTACTAGGCTAATGGCCATAGAGCCTTTACAAGCCTAGCCCATAGGATTACCCTGGCATTGTGCCACCTGACCTTAGTTCCCAGTGCCTCTGTCGAGAAGAGCCACTGGAGTGATCTCCGGGGTGAATTTTCTATTTCCCATCCACTCATCAAGATTTCTCTTGAAAAGGGCCAGTGAGGTGCTCTGTTTGACATGTATGGGAAGTCTATTCCATAGCATGGGCAGTCTCTGGGTTATGAATCTGTCCCTCCAGCAATTATGTTGATTGTGGTAATGAGGTTGAGGTCTCTGGAGCATGTGGTGTGAAGGGATTGGGATTTCTTTAGATGTAGCATTTCTAACAGAGATGGGTCAGACATGGCTTTTGTATGTCAAACAGAGATAGCCTCTAAGTAGGCGATATGAGACAGAAAATAGTTGGAGTTTTTTTAGTCTGTCCATATAGGGCAAGTGTTTAAGGCCTAGGATCCTCTTTGTGAGGTACTTTTGCATCCTCTCCAGTTGTTGCAGGTGTCTAGTGAGGTGCATGCCAAATGGGGCATTATACTCAGTGATTGGCCTAATGAGGGAAGAGTACAGGGAGACAATTACCTCTTTCTTCCTAGATGTAAAACATTTAGTAATGAGGTGTACCACGTAGAAGGACTTTATGACCACAGTGGCAATATGGTGATCAAAAGAGAAGTTGCTATCAACCTGTGTTCCCAGATCTCTTATAATGCCTTCTGTGTTCAGTGGACTACCATAATTATAAAGAACTAAGAAAAAACACAAGACTAAGGACAATGAAAGCTAAAGTTGCTTGCCCAGCAAGGCCCAAATCAGTCACCCCCAACAAAAACTGGGAAGCTGTCAAACAATTAAGCATATCTAACATCTTTCCTAAACAAAACAGTCATTCCATTTAACAGAACCTTTTTCTTATCCAATTCCTATCCTCACCTCCGTTTCAGTTCTTTAAAATGTTTGTAAATCATGCCATACCTAATCAAAATAACTCTTCACACTTTGAGAGAAAAAATCTGTTTCAAAATCATTCTATCAAAAATATTCAAGAAATTCTAGAGAACATTTGTTACATATTTAAATAATTTTTCACTCCCTTCAGTCATACTTTTTACAACATGGTGCCAGCATCTTAAGTAAACCTGTACATTTTTTTCAATATTCACTTAACTACTTCCATTGTCCCTCATAGAGTGCAACTTCAAAAAATGTAATAATAAAGCTTCTATTTCTCAGCTAATCATTCAACATCTTAATAGAATTTCACTACCTACTGTGCATTCTCATTGATATTTCAGCCTCATATCAAACAAAAATCACAAAGAACTCCAACACTGAAACTTGCTTATAAATGATCAAATAATATTTTGCAGGATGCCAGAAAAGCTATTTAAATATTTTTATTTCTAGATTAGAATATGGCCTCTCAATATTTGCTTTCAGTTCAGCTCATAATGCCGCCATAATACAGAAGACTAAAATCAAAATTATTATATTTATCTACCTATCTTGATGGAAGGAATGTCATTATATTACTATGCATAAAGCTAAGTGGCTTCTCATTAAACAAAGAGCATCACTCCTATTTCATATTTTAATAGTCAAATTCCTACAAAAACTTTAATACCCATCTGTTAGGAGCAAACTGAAATCACTATACCTTATTCCTCCACTGGTCTCCCTTTCAATTGGCTCTAGGGAAATAAAATAAAATAAAAAAAAAAACAGCCATCACACTAAGTCATTAAGTTTGGATAAATCTAAGTTTTATTGAACCAACCAGAAACAGACCAGTTTTGGCATTGAAGCATTTATCATTCTTCAAAAAATGCAAAAAAAAAAAAAAAAAAAAAAAAAGCAGGAATTCAATGATTGGTTGTTTATAAGTGATCATTAAGCCCATGTGGGACCCCCCCCCCCCAGCATTATAATCCACATTTTCTCTTTTTTATTTAACAAAGTATGTCAGCCACTTTTGCCCCTTCTCTCCAAAGTTGTTTTTTCAATGATAATAAAATTAAACCTACCTGAAGAATGTGAAATGCAATGTTTATATAAAGCATTTGAACATTTAAACTCATAATTTAAATCTGCTCCAGCAAATTGCAATTCCTTTACAGATGAATTACAACTTAATACTCTTCCAGTTTTTCACAAGCAACTCAAAACATTCCTCCAAAAACTAAATGAATGTAACTGCTTTCAGGAGAAAGAATGGCCCTATGCACATACTCTACCATAATTATTCTTAAAATTATTTATACACTTGATTTAATCCCTTGTTGCAATAACTCTGTTTACATTTTCCCAGTATTGCATTTTTTGCATAAGTAACACCTTTATAGTTAATGCTATTTACAGATTCCTTACTAACTTAATTACTGTGGCTATATATTTTTTTTCTTATACACAGTAACTAGAATATTCTCCCATCATCACAGATATGTCAGTCTTTTATTACCATGATGAATACCCTCAGGAGTTATTTCTCCCTTAAGGTACTCAACAACTTGATCATTTCTACTTTAACTTCACCTGAGTTGGCCACTATTCTTGATCTCACTTTGCCAAGTACACTTTGTAGTCCTGATAGGGTAGACTTACCTTCATCTTTCATTGTGGGCTATTTACTTACTGAAGTATGTCTAGGGACCCTCTTCAGTCATTACCTAGGCCAAAAGACAAATACAGCAGAAGGAGGATACAAGAATTTTCTATCAATAGCAAACCGTGTCTGAAATAAAAGCTATGGCATCAAGCACATATTTATCTGCTGTAAGAGACAGTAGCACAGCTGGATATATACACATTTGAATGACCCGAGCAGATAATTTCAAATATTTAGTGTACAAGTAGTATCTAAACTAAAGACTTGCACAAATAGAAAATATATTAAAGGTGTAGCTATAGATAGTAATGTGGATTAGATATAAGCACACAACTGATAAGTAAGGAATAATAGTTTCCTCCTCCATCTCAAATTCTGTGGTAGATTTGTGGATGACGTTTGCCTTTTGTAAAATGGACCAATTGAAATGCTTACAATTTTGTGCAATACCTGAAAAGTAGTTTGTCCTGTTTGAGACTTACACTACTCTATTCACTGGATGCAGTTGACTTCCTTGATGTTCATGTCTTAAGAAAGGTGATGGCACTTTGGGAACTGCCCTTTATAGGAAGTCTTGTTGGAAAAATGGTCTGTTACATCGTAGTAGTATACATCCTCAGCATGTTTTTTTGAATGTTGTGAAGGGGCAGGCATAAAAGATGTCTAGGTTACATACTGAAGATGCTACCTTTATGCAGGCTTTGGATGATCTCTTCTGTAGGTTTGTTGAAAGCATCAGTCTTTGGCTGAGGTTGAAAAATATGCAACTGTGACTACAGTTGATATAATGCTGCACATCCCTATTTTTTAAGGAACAGAAGATCATGTGCACACACTCGAAGTCACAGTGCGAGTACCAGAATTACTTTGACCTATTCCAATGGTTTTTATACTGTGTGATGCTATAAATAAGCACTCGTCTGTAGTTATGACTGATACTAAAGTTAGGTAGGTTGCTGGTGATAAACCTAGTTATGTCTTTAGGAATAATCCCTCTATAAAAAGACTTATCTTTTTTGGTATGTTTGATGGTAAGCAGAGTAAACGTGCATGCTTGGATAGATTGGGGACATAAATCTGTCGCTCATGTAAGGCCTGTTGCTTTATTTCTGAGGAGAAAAGCTTTACACATCCAGTAACTAGGGGGGGGGGGGGGTTACACCGAGGTTTTATGCTGACTGTAAGTCTTCAAATTTGGTCTATTTGGCAACATGTAAACAATGCTAGAGTTTCTATTTGGGAAAAATGTACCTCCCCTTTAAGGAGCAGATTTTAGAGCAACTAGGAAATGTAAGGAACCACTGTATGACTAATGCTCTTCCACAACATGTAGATGCCTTTAGAGATCATGATTCTCATTTTAGTTTTACAATTTTTTTTTGAGGGCGTTCAAGGTAGCGATGTTGTAAATTAAGTGGAACAGATGGAAGTAATGTAAATTATTGTGCTCCGTGCTCATAGATCAGCTGGACTGAACAGAACTGTCCCTTTAAAACAAGCTTGCAGTCTTGCAGGTTGGTTCGGTGATTGATTTTTAATTGTTTTGATGTTTTATTGGCTGTTACTTTGAGTTCCAAGTATATAATAGTGCTGTGTTTTGTTTAGTTTTAGTATGGTCGGATGAAGTGGCTAGATCCGTGGAAGCACTAACCAAATAAACTTTGTTATGCATGCTCAGCCATATTGGTCAAAACCTCTGTTTTATGCACCTCACATATGTACACACAAAGATTCATAGGAGATACTAGACTATCGGCCTGGAGGTCATTTCAAGCTTAGCCATTTCATCCCAATGTAATACCAGAGAAATTTTAGTTATTACCCAAGATTGCATTTAGTAATGGTTGCCCATGTCCAGGAGGGTTGTAGGTGCCATTCCTTGAGCAGTGTCATAAAGGTGCTGATATGAATAAGTAGCCTATTTCAATGATGTGGCAATCACTAGGAGATAAATCTGTCCCTCCTGCATGTCCAAAATATGTTGGAGGGCATAATTAGTTCCCTGGAATGGGTAGCCGTAGTCCTGTATGATTTGTGGATATGCAGCAAGTCCATTATGTTTGGGTCTGAGATTGCTCTGTAAGCCAGGCATATGTCTCCCCTAAGAAGTCTATATGATACAGAGTATAGTGACAAGGAATTTAGTTGGTCTATGCATGGTACGTGCTGGAGTCCCTTGATTTTCTAAGTTAGAAACCTCTGAGGTCTCCCCAATTACTGCAGTTGCTTTGTATGGTACATGCTGAATGGGGTGTTATACTCAGTTTTGGGCCAGATTAGTGCAGAGTTTAGAGGGGTTATAACCTCTTTTGTTCTTGAGGGGATACCCTTACTAATCAAGCATGCTACGTAGAAAGTCTTACTTACTAAAGTAGACGCATGATGGTCAAAGTTAAGGTTACAGTCAACTTGTGATCCCAGGTCCCTTACAACTTCATGGGTACTTAGGGTATTGTTATTGATTTGATAGTATGAAGGGATTAATAATGCATTTCTTTACATTCAGTTTGAGACTGTGACTAAGACACCAGTCATTGGTTTGTGTAAGACTCCGGGAGTATACTGTCATCATTTGGGGATTCAGTAATTGTACCCATTTTGCAGTCATCTGCAAACTAGGTCAGCCATAACCTCTTAGTTTTGACCTGAACCTCTGAGAAGTATATGCCAAACATTAGGGAACCCAGCACTGATCCCTTTGGCATCCCACTGGTAACAAGTCTGCTGGCTGATAGGGAGTTACCCATTTTGATAGTGTCTTATTTGTGAGCCAGTTGGCAACCCATCTTACAATGAAGGGGTTTACATTCAGTTTGCCAAGTTTATTGGTAATGCCTGAGTGTGAAATTGTGTTGAAAGCCTTTGCCAAGTTGAGGTAGGTTGTGTGCACAAATTTGCCATAGTCAGAGGCTCTGGTCACATTTTCAAAAAATCCACCAGATTTTAACAGGCAAGATCTCCCCTTGATGAAGCCAAATTGAGTAGGACGGGATTAGGAGGTTGCCTATGTCTTTATTTATGAGGTCCATAATGATAACATTCCATGGCCTTATGGATGAGGCTGGTCAGGCTTATGGGTCTGTAATCCCCGTGGTCTATTGCTAGGTCACCTTTGTGGGTGGAGGGAATAACTGTTGCTGTTCTCCATTCTGTGGGAACAAAGCCTGTGGTTAGACTATGATTGAAAGGAGTACTTGATGGTAATGCTAGTTCATGTTTTAGCCTGTTTAGAAGATAGCTTGGGATGCCATCTTGTCCCATAGAGTCTGCATTTTTTTTTGCATTTGACAAGGCTTTGATGACATGTGTGACACCCAGGGAAATACTGCCAGTCCAGCTATCTGGAATTTTGTAAATAATTTTATGTCACTTGAAAATATTGATATGATTTATATAGAAATGTGATACTGCCAGCCCAGCTATCTGGAATTTTGTAAATAATCATATATCATTTGTGAATAGTAATATGATTCATATGCTTGTCCTGCAAATGTAAGAAAACTGTATGTTATGCACTGAGCTTCAAGAATGTAACCATAGTGTACCCTGCTGGAAAAGAACAGAAATGCATATAAACTATATACCTGTGCAAATGTATGTTTTAATAGTAGAAGCTGGAACTTAGAGTTAACTTGCAAAAACATCAAGAAAATAAGTTGAAAAGTATTTTTATGATTATCTCTCAGTAAGCAGACACAATGTCTAGAGCTAGAGGCTTTCCTATTGTCGTGAAACAGAAATAATTACTAGGTTTCAAATGTAAAGGTGTTTAATTGTTTTATGGCGTCCTGTTCTGAGCAAACATCAGACAGATATGTATTTTTGACATAGACATGTTAAATTTTAAGTTTCTCTTAACCTGGGAACTGAAGGCAGGTGACAGAGTGATGTCATCCAGGCTAACCCAGCAGTAATATGTGGTGATTTAATTATTTATTTATTTTCCATTTGTTTACTGTGAGAGTCTGACTGGGCATAAAACCCTTTTTCAGTGGTGGCCCGGGGAGAAAAGCTCCATTGTTAGTAAACTATTTTTTTTAGTAGAAAGAAAATTGTATAATACAATAAAGAAAAGATAGTAACAGACATTCATAATGGTAAAAAGACTAGAATAGAATAAACTGGTCAAGTGGGAGACATGACCAATAATCCTGTATAACCATGCTTCTAGAAGATAGTTCTTACAGTAGTAGAAGGTAGTGATACTGTATACAATAAGAGTGCAATCGTGATACTTAGTCTTATATACAGGTAGCATAGCAAACCGAAGACTTAAAATCTGGTAGATATTAACAGCGAGAAAGAAAGAGCAACATAAGGTAGTCATATGGCTTAAATTCAATGCTCATTACATACGCAATTATAATTTTAAAATCATCTAGTTCCATGGTTTGGGCTACCCATACCCAGTACATGTACAAGTCCAGGAATTGGTGAGATGGGCTTTAATGCGATGCTTAAAGTTGTTTTTTAAACTTGTTATAGTTCTAATTTCAATAATAATTTAAGAACTCTCTCTCAGAGAGGGAGAGTGGGCATTTTGTATCTTGTCTTGGACCAAGCAAGAACATCACTCATCTGCATTTGCCTTGCTCTGTAAGCAAGGTAATTTAGGGCATAGTATCTTTTAGATATAGGTAGGAATATAGTAAAGATTAGTTTAGATGTTTCACGTATTTTTTTGAGACTGTCCTGCAATGTTGTTTTAAAATATTTCCTGTGATAATGAACTCTGTGTTACTGTGTTGTTTGAGTATTGTCTTTTATTAGTAAATATATTTAAACCTTTTAATTGTGGATGGTTTGTTTAGAGATATTTAAACTCTTAGAGTACTTGCATATGTACTTGGTGACACTGTACAGGCCACACCCAAATAGCCTGGGAAGTCTTGGCCACACTTACCATTTGGTTAACAGAATAATAGTAACATTACACAGTAAGATTGGGCACTCTTTGGTAAGGGCCTTAAAAGTAGTTGATAAGTAGTGGCTGATAACAGCTGGTACTACCTTATAATCTGGGCAGAAGGGGTCATAACTAGTAAACTTGTGCCAGCCTTTCCCAGGTGTGCATTTGTGTATAAATCCAATCTCAAAGTGTGTGTGTGTGTGTGTGTGTGTGTGTGTGTGTGTGTGTGTGTGTGTGTGTGTGTGTGTGTGTGTGTGTGTGTCAGCTACTTGGGCAGGGACATGAAGCACTGGTTGGACAGAGAGGGTGCTGGAGGTTTTGGCTTGACCAGCAGCGAGATTTGTTGACCATGGCTTCCCAGGCTGACAGGAACTGGATCCCCTTTGAATGACACCAAAAACTAAGCCAATTATTGAAATCAATCTTTTTTTGTTTATATTGTGGCATTATTCTAGGTGAGGGTAGTAAGCTGCTCAAGGTTCAGGACACAACTGCCCAGGACTTGTACTCTGAGAGTTCAATCACATCTCTCTTCATATAGTCTAGTGAGGTATGTCTCAAGTCGTTCACTCAAGCATGAACTATGATAGAGTCATAATGGCACTTGTTGCTGAGAGACCTCAGTGCATGTGTGATATGATTAATCCTGGCACCAGACAGGCAGCTGACTGTGACTTTCTCTTTGTCCAACCTGGTGAGTGGGACATCCTTGTGTCTCACTATTGAGCCTCCATTGACTAGAAATTTGGGTTTTGAGTGTTGCATCTTGCGGGCTTGGTAGGTAAGATACTGATGTGTCATGGATGCTGTGGGAATTGTTGTAGAACTCTTGTGTTTTGGAGGTCTCCGGTGTCTCAGTAGTTTTTTGAGAGAACCTCCATGTATGTTGATTTTTGTGTTAGATGCATAATGTGTGTGTGAGTAGTGGTACTATGTGCATGTTTGGGTGGGTTGACAACCTCATCCGTGTTAATGTTTTGAGTGCGAGAGAGCATGGAGTCAAGATTCTTGACATAGGTACATCTTTTACACTCTGTACTAGACTGAGTTATTAGAAGATGGTTGTTGGTGTACATCAGGCAATTACTACACTACATCAAGACCCAAGTCAACAAGGTTGGCAGGAGAAACAAAGGTGGTCCAACTGTCCATATTGCTAGGTTGAAGACTACAATTACTATGTGGGCTTTGCAGGATCAATTAAAGAGGATCTCAGTGGATGGATATTCCTGCCTGGGTTTTTTTTTTTGTTGATAGTTTAATAGGTTTCAGCTCACTAGCAGTATTTCCTTAATCAGAAAGGTATTAAGAAGGAGGGCTACACTAATGTGCTACAGCTTTATTTAGGGGAAAAACTGTTGAATTAATCTGTCCGGCTATGGCGCATAATTGCATGGCAGTGTGAGGTGCTGAGCAATGTGCAAACCAGCAGAAACCTGCTCCTATCCAGGACTTAAATACCAGAAGCTAAAAACTTTTTTAAAAAAGTTCAAAAGAACCAATGAGGATGCTTACTCCAAGCCCTAGACCAACCACCCTTCACCAGACAGGTTCCAATCAGCACAGTTCTCTCACCCGAGTGCAGAAAGGCCCCTTCCACTCCAAGATGGCCTGAAAAACATGTTCAGAACAAACAGCCACTACAGACAGAGCCAGATGCAGCAAACCTGTATCTTAATTATGCTACAGCTACTAGCTACCCTAGTTTTGGCAGGAACCAAGATAATGTTTAACACAGCAGAAAAATAACAGTGACATGCAAAAAAATTTTTAAAATTACAGAAAATCAGCAAGGAGATTCTAAAGAATGTTTTACACAGCTAATAAGTCAGTTATTTTAACACTGCTTGGTTGGAAAACCAGAAGAAGCAGAACAGATTGCTTTGCAACAGCAAAAAATGCCAATAAATACTTACCAAACAGTGACAATAGCAAAAAGAGCTTTGTAAACAGTGGAAACAGCAATAAAATTTGATTTAGCAGGCAGAGTAAGGCAGACAATTGTAGTACAACAGTGTAGTTTAGTACAGAGTATATAAATATAGTATAAAAGCAGGTGACAGACAATAAAAAAGTGCAGTAAATAGTATAAATAAGCAAAAAAAAAAAAAAAAAAACTGGCAACTTATGGTTTACATAAACCAAATATAATGGTGTTACAAACTCAGACATCTACACAAGCCAACACTTGTGTGATATTTATATGATGATATATCTCAAAATGTTTGACATTTACACTAAATGCAGTGGAGCATACTTTGGTAGTCTTCCAGAGATTGTAGATTGTGATTTTTCATCTAAAAGTTGCATATGTAGGTTCATAGGTTCATACTAGGCTATCTGCCCGAGGGCATTTATAAGCCTAGCCCATAGTTTTGTGGCTTACGCCACCCCTTTAGTTTGGAGAAACTATGCCCATTATTTAGCTGTGCCTCTGTCGAGCAGTGACACTGAGGTAACCCCTGGGGTGTATCTGCGATCTCCCATCCATTGGTCAAGATTCCTCTTGAACAAGGCCAGCGAGGTGCTCTGCCTCACATATACCGGGATTTTGTTCCACAGCATAGGGAGTCTTTGGGTGATGAATCTATCCCTCCAGCACGTCCTATTAATAACCGTGTCGAGGTTTAAGTCTCCCGCCCTTGTGGCTCTGAGGGATCTAGATTTTTTGAGATGAAGCATGTTCATCAAATCTGGGTTTGACATGGCCTTGTATGTCAGGCACAGGTCGCATCTGAGCAAGCGGTAAGCAACTGAATATAGCTGGAGTTCTTTCAGTCGGGCAGCATAAGACAGATTTTTGAGACCCTTTATCCTTTTGGTGAGGAACTTTTGTGGCCTCTCCAGCTGCTGCAAGTGTCGGGTCAGATACATTCCGAATGGGGCATTGTACTCAATCATTGGTCTGATGATATTAAAGGGTCTATATTATATTCTCGAAAGCTGACAATACCGAAGCTGATATTGTCGACACGAGAATAGCGAAAGTTCACAACATTGAACGTGTAAATGGAAATCTCCGTAAGGGGAGATTGCAGTTTACTGCAATGTAGTGCAGTCTTGGAGTTGGTATATTTAAGGAGCGGGGGGGGGGGGGTGCAGCCGTCTTGCCCCCTTACTTATACCTGTTAGGGTACATTTTTCTTTTTTTTTTTTTTGTTTTTATAAGTTCGATGCTTGAAGACGTCGACCATATGGTGTTTGATGTTTTCAACTGGCAGTCTTATAATATACCCTATATTAAAATGTATGGCTATCTTTCCTTTGTCATTACTGTTTTTATTCTGGCATAGTAAAGCAGATGTAAATGTTACTGATTCATAAGAAAAGTTCTGTAATCCTATACATCAAGAAATTTCATATATCAGTACAACCAATATAGCTATTCATTTCATTTATCATTTTTTTTCTGTTTTTTTATATGTTAGAGTAGTGCTTCTCATTGATTTGATGGAATATGGTAATTGCCTACATTTCTAATGAACAGAAGTTAGGTAAGTTAACCTAAGGTGGGCTTGGCATAATAAAGTGCTCAACTCGTAAGCGCAAGGTACAGTGTTTGATTCTAATCTAGGTTTATTGGCTAGACTGAAAATGGCCCTTCAGAGCAGTTAGCCTAGTATTCACCTATGAACCTATAAATTTATGAACCTATAAATTTAGGAGTTAATGAATGAAGTCTTGTGGCTCGCTGACTTTTTACTCTAGTTCTTTTGAGATGATATGTAATGTTCTATTTATTTATTTACTTTGTGAGACCAGCTCATTTTGGTTTATTTTAATACTTTAGAGAAGTATTTCTTTGAGTTTAAAAAAAAAACGTGGCTACAAACAACAGAACATTTCAGAGTCTGAAGAAGTACTGAATATTTCAAAACAAAAGTGCTAACTGTTGAAAAATCAAATCTGTTTAGTTGTCTGTAACCATTTTATTTATTTATTCATTTATTTTATTTATTTTTTAAATGGTTTTAATTTAAATGTTAATGGTAGCAAAGAAGAAGCAAAAGAATGTGTTGATTATCTAAACAACACCATACATTATTTAAAATGCATCTTCAAGATGCATGAAACAATGATTACCTTTTTGGACATCTTATTGAAAATAGAAGGTGAGACAGGAGACCTGAGGTCCAGTATTTATAGAAATGAGATGTATTCAAACACGTTTTTTCAGTTTAACAGTTGTCATCCATGACATCAAAAAATAAGCATGGTTAAGGGACAGATGGTCAGACTGTCTAGGCTAGGGTTGCCACCTTTTCAAATGCCCAAAGTGGGACATTTTTTGTAGAAACGTCAGATTTTGCAGGGTAAAACATATCCACGGCAAGTACAAATGAAAGAACTTCACTTTTTTGCCAAAATAAAAACTTATTCTTGTAGCATTTGAGTTGCTTATTCTGTTTCTTATAACAATTAGGTGTTTCAGATACAAAATAACTGTTTTATGCAATAACTGTTTTATGCAACTATTAAAGAAAATACAGGAAATATTTTTGTCATAAAATCTCAGGACATTTGACATTTTTTCAATTTTTTTGCAGGACACAACTGTCCAGAGAGGGACTGTCCCTCGCAAAGTGGGACAGGTGGTAACCCTGATCTAGGCTAATTAGTGATGATGTAATACATGAACAAGAAATGAATACTCTGATTGGGATGTTTAAAAATAGGGGGTATCCTATACATTTTCTCATTAAGATCAGGAATGAGGTTAACAAAGGAAGGGCATTAAAATTTACTCCTATTTTAAAAACTGACACTGTGGTTAAAGATAACAACCAGAAATCTCATGGTAGTGACATAATGGTTCTGCAGTACAATCAAGCAACACCCCAATTAGTTACTAAATTGTACACGATATGGGAGGGTATTTTTGACGCTGACCTTAAGTCAAAATTAGGATCAAAACCTAAGGTAGCTTATAGCAAAGGAAAGAACATCAAAGAGCTATCAGAAGTTCAGGACGTGAGACTTGCTAAGAATTAGAGGTCCCATATGAGTAAATGTGGATCCTGTAATTATCGTAAATTCATTAATGATGGACCTTATGTGTCCATTGCTGGATACTATAGGAGTATACAATGCCCAGGCCTGTGTAATTGTAACACTAATATAGTGGTTTATGTAGCAACATGTACAACCTACCCAGGATTTTATGTGGGTATAACCATGAGGAGACTGAGAGATAAGATTGCCGAGCACACCAGGGATATTTAAGAACAGGAAGGCAACAAACACCTGTGCGCATGACCCCAAGCTGGATGTTGAAATAAAGGAAACAAAGTGGCAGCTAAGACTTAATGCAAAAGTGGAATTGAGTATTACTGAAACATTTCTATTTCATGTGTTTTAAAACAAAAGATGAAAGAATGTTAATAAGTTTGGTTTTGAATGACATTATTGATATCGGTGACATTGATTATATTGCTTATATTTATTTAATATACTGTTTGTGTTTTAGTATGGTTCTGTGACATATGCTATGCCTTCTTAGTGGATGCCATGACATAAATTACCAAAGTTGTTCATACGTTATTTCTGTATACACTAGTAAATATGGAAGGCAGTAATTAGACACTTTAACAGCTATTTTAATGATCTTCATATACATAGTGTTTTTATTTTATTGTTTGTGCTTAGTTGTTTAAAAGTTTTTCAGGATGGGAGGTTACATGAAGGGTTGGCCGTGTATAAAAGGGTGTAACTTGGAATATACCATGACTCTGATTCCTAAGTGAGGCAAAAGCCCTTAGTCATGATTTCTTGTTTTTATTTTTGATGTACTTTTAATAAACCGAGTTCGTACCTCTCCAGTGTGTTTGTTGTTGTTAGTAGAGATATCCACGTATCTTCATTTTGCTTGTCATCCTGGGTTGCAGTCGCATTGTAACAACAAAAAGCAACAGACTGATATTAATAGAAGCATTATAGAACAGTTATTGTAACAAAAATAAACAAATATCAAAAGAAGCAAAACAGAACAGACAATGTTACACACAGTACAAAGACATGAATGCAAAAGAACAGTGAAAGATGTACAAAACATTGAAGGACAGGGAATGCTTGCTAGTAACTTGTTCCACATAGCTTTATAGGAAGGCGTTACTGATGTCTAACAACATAGTCCTGAAGGAAGAATGGAGTCTGTGAACGGACAGGTATATAAATAGTTATGAAGGCATATACTTAACTGAAACAGTGAAGAGTAGGAGATAAGCTGAAAAAAATGTTAACTCATAGCAGCATTAACATTTTTGCTGGTCAGCCAGGAATTGTTTGAATTATGGCTTGAATTTGGGGTAGGCTGTGTGGTAGGTGGGGTCATAAGATATTGTAAGAGTTTAATCTGCACAATGCAGTTATGTAGCAGGTTTTGGAGTGAAGGACCACCAGCAGATTGTCTTCTCAGACTCTAGGTTTGGCTGGCTGCAAGGAATTTGATTGTGAGAAGAAATGGGGTGTCTTAATGAAGTAGCTCAGACTAGGGAACCAAGCTAAAGATTGGGTCTGGCTTACATGGGGAGCCATTTTGCTTGGCTAAAGTGAGACAATGGTATTTGTTCTAGGGGGAAATTGACAATGAAATGACAAATTTTATTTGATAAGCTCTTCAGAGAAGTTGCTGTTTGAAGTGGTGACAAATAGGTAGGCTATATTTGAGTTGAGGCAAAATTGTCCAATTTTCTATGGCTGTTTTGGCAGGAGAAGAGAGACAATCTGAGATTTTCTTGGCTCAGAATAAGAGGTAATTGTTTCTGGATCTTAGTTTTTGATTGTGCTCTTTATAGCTGAGGCATTGGTCTGTCCAAATTCCTAGGTATCTAAAAGAGGTAGTACTTTCAATATGTGAGCTATTGATATCAAGATGGTAATAGGAAACACTGGTACAAAGTCTTTTCTTAGTACTAAAGAGCATATATAGGGTTTTATTAGGGTTTAGAAAAAGTGTTTTGTTGATAAGCTACCTGTTTAGAGCCAGGAGATAATCTCGAAGTTGAATTCAAATGGTTTGATTGGAGGGATTAGTTCTAGAGATGACCAATGAACACAGCATCAGTAACATTCTTTGTCTATTTTGGTGAGTATATCTTCTGTTAGAGTCCAGTGTGTAGTCAGAGTGCTTTCACCTGCCTATGTGTGTTGTCAAGTAAGTGGTAGTTTTGCACGAAGGTAGTAACTGAGTACATACAAGGTTCTGTAGAATTATGCCTGATGTATTAACATAGTCTAAATTGTCTTGTGTAAGTAGGTTTAGGGTACTTGGGTACAGGTCTCAGAAAGGTCTTCATTTGTTAGGCTGAGATTTTCTATAATGTGTGTATGTGTTTCAGGAGAACAGTAATGAAGTTTCTAGAGTGATACAGTAACCATATGTTATCGAGGCCAGTAGGTGAGGCAAATGGGATTTGTTCAAGTAAGGATGCCATTTGTTTTGTTGCATCTTTAGTGAAGTAGAAAGAGGGAAGACAATTGGGGGTGATGAGCGTCATTGTGATTGGATGTGCTAGAGGACTGGTGAGTGGTAGATAGGTTGTAGAATTTTTTTAGAAAGTCTGAGGGGGAAAGGTTAATATTCTTGTAGCGGCTCAGTCCTTGTAGTAATTTCTTTAGGGTAGCTCTGCTGGTGGTATTTGCTTCTTATCAGAATAGCTTTGGTGAATGTAAAATGGGGGTCATTTTAAAGTCCTTTGGCTTTGTGTTTGTGACTAGCTTGCTTGGTGAGGTTGTGCAATTTTGTGTATTGGTCTCTGTTTGTGGGTGAGGAGTTGTTTTTCCAATATTTCCATGAAGCACCAACTAGCTGCATAAGGGCTTTCAGCTCTTTTGAGAGAAAGTCCGTTGGATTAAATTTGAAGAGTCTTGATACAGCAGGGTAATGGGAGTTTTATAAGGAAAGAAAAAGCTGTGGAAATTGGCAGCTGTTGGGAATCTGTAAGAGAAAGAAAAGGAACTACATCTATGGTGGAGAGATGGTATGAGTGCAGCTAACTTGTGAGGAAGTTTATGCTTTGCCTAAATAATAGTAGCCTGGGACAGAACTTAATTTTTAAATTTTCAGTTTGGAAGGTAATTGGGCAATGGTCACTTAAAAAAGGTGGGTGATTGATGATGGAGTAGATGTTGGCAGGGTGGGAAGTCAGCAGGTCTAGTAGAGAGTGGCGGATTGTTTTAAAGTTTGGTCTAGTTGGACTGGTTAAGAACTGTATAAGTTTGCATTCTACTAGAGTTTCAGAAATGTTAACCCTGGCAAGACCCAGAATGTTTAAGTCCCCAAGTATAATGTGAGAATTTGCAGTGGTGTTGGCCAGGATGTTGAGTGATTTGAATATGGTCACTGAGGCTGGGAGTGGTAGGTATACCACTGCAGTGTATAGTTGTAGAAAGTCATTAAGTGGAAACCTAGTGAGAAGCAGTTGAGTGTGTGGTGAGTTAAAGGGCTATCCTCAGAGACTATCAAGAGGCTTGGAGAGGTGTTGGGAATTAGCATGATACCCGCAACAGAACAAGAACTAGATTGGGTATCAAAGTGGGAGGTAAAGTCTAGAAATTAACAGAGCAGCTGCTGATGTTTATCTTTCAGCCAAGAGTCAGTTAGAGCAAGTATGTCTGGGGAGTGTGAGGCTATAGAAAGATACTACTGTCTTCAAGTTTTGTTACACACACTTTTACCATTTCTGAGTGCACAGAAAAGGCTTTATATTGTTTGAAAGTAAGTGGTTTTGAGTGATGGTGGCTGGGTTGCCAATAGGAGGAAAGAGGTTTATTACTGTGGATGAAGATTGCTAGAGAGGACACTATATTATTAAGAGTGCTGAGATAGGTCATGGATGCTGAAGGTTCAAGGGTAGATGAAAAGTGAAGCAACAGTGCAGAGAGGTGAAGATTGGAGTGGTTAGTGACAGAACAAGATTAGTAATAGACATTAAGGGTAGGTGTCTATGTATCATGGCACTGGATTAGTGTTGAATAGTTTTATTGTAGTGGTGGTGCATGTGGAAGAGTTAAGGGTTTAATTATAGTATTTAGGAGAAGTTAAACTGGAAATGGTTGTACTGCTTTTGATAAATTTAGCTTTAAGGGGCCAGCTATGTAGCTATTAACTTGGGGTTGATACAAGTGGTTAAATTTGTCAGACTTGGGGGATGGTAGAACAAAGCAGGTCTCGCATCCCTATGTTGGTGGGAGGCAATTTGATTGTGCATGTCTAGACATCACCAAAGGACTAGCTGAGGAGTGTGATAGCATGTTAGGATTGTTGCAGTTGTCTGTTAGCCTCCAGTGGCTCAGAGTAATTGGATAAATGCGTTTAACTAGACCAAATTAAACAATAAGAAAAAAAAAAGTCACAACCCCCCCGAATGCATCATCGAGCTATGCAGGAATGACCCCGATAGCAATTTGACAAGCTAAATGCAATGTTAGTTATAGAACTGTAAGACAAGTAACACTAGTTATAAACAATCAAAGCTTTCCTTATCAGAGGTATATTTGATAAAATGTACTGAAGAGTATCATTGGATGCACTTTGTTTGGTGCATTGAATGGAACCCATATGCAAGTATGTATGTCTACAGCTATCTGACTGATTTGTGTATATATATATATATATATATATATATATATATATATATATATATATATATATATAGATAACAGATATAAATATATGGGTACCCTGCATTTGGTATAAATGCAGTTTTGTCAACAACTGTTTAATTGAATGTACATGGTTGATATATGCTGCATGTATATGTGTATAAACAGATGCACTAACATAAGATAAGTAATATGTATACGTTTACATAGCATACACATATACATAGACACACTCGCAAAACATTAACACTGGATTCTAGGTACCCTACAGAAAGGTGTGATATGAAAACATGCGCTTCGTAACATGTCTCTAGTACATTTTGTAGATAAATATTTTTTTATTCATACTTGGTGCATCAGTAACATTTTATCCAGACCTTGGGTGCATCAACATAATAGCTAAATTTCCCTAAATCCACCATACTAATACTACTAGCTAAAAATGAAGCAAATGTTTATGTACTACACACACACATAAAGACACTGACAAAATCTGAAAAGTATACTAGCCCACCAAAAACACATCTGTATAGCAAATTTGCCAGTAGTTTATTTTAAAATGTTGGTTAAACTTTAAAAATAAATTGAAACACTGATTTTATTTCTCATGCAATGCAATGTTAAAAATGGTAACCTACCACACAAACACACGCACACACCCAAACAGAAAAGATACTCATCTCAAACGGAAACACCCTGTTCCACCTAAATTAACCTTGTAAACCCAAATTTAAACTTAAAAATGCTAAATAAAATTAAACTGAAACAGACATTTCCCCTTTACTACAATGAAAAATAAATACGTAAATAACTTTGAACACTGGATGTACAACCCAAACAACACTGCCCGTTTATGTCAACCCCGGAAACAAGATGTTTATTAGAATAAAAAAGTTAAATTATTATTAAACAACTAAAGACAATAACCACAACTAGCCAGTCTGAAAATACTGCACATCACTCTTAGTACTATAAACCAGATAGAAATCTAAAATATGATCCTTGCTTTTGTTACAGAAATTTGTTAACCAGTGCATTTAGAATCTGTCTATACTCGGTGAATAAAAAGTCTCTAGTTCGTATAGTGTAACATAATGTATGTGTCTGGAGTAATCTTCAGTTAGAGGGAAGAGAGAATGATACCGTGGCTTCCCTTTAGGCAAACATCGATCAGATGAGAGCCATACCTGTCAATTGTCCAGAATTTCATTTCACATTTTTGGTTTGTTCTCAGAAAATGTGTGGTTCTCTATCAAATCAGAGGATTGAAGTCACTAAATAATGAAATACCTTTGAGTTTGACTTTGTATTCTTAAGAAAATCTGTGCTAACAAGAATCTTGTTAGCCTAGCAGCTTTCTAAGTTTGAGTAATATTTAAAATATGTCCCTATTTTGGGGCTTTGTCTTCCCATTATTTTAAGCTTTGTCCAGATTTCATACTCTACGACTTTGAGAGGTATGACGAGAACCCATAAATTTATCCTGGGCTTGACTTTTACCCACTTGTAGGCTTATGTTGGCAAGGTGATTATGGTCCGCAGACTGATTTTGACTTGTTAGGGCTGTTACTCAGTGAATATTACCAGCAAAATGGTCCTAATTTGGACTAAACTAAAAATGTATCTAAAGGTTATAAGTATCAAATTATGATATAAAACTCGCTAAACTATTAAACTAGATCATAAAAATGAGTGGTTATTAAAATGTGCCTCTAGAACTTTGCATGTAAATAGTTCATGAAACTGTCCATTCATAAAAAAAGTTATGCACACTATTGAAAGCCCTTGTCAGTTGAAACTTAGACGTTTAGTATTGCACACTGAAGTCAATGGAAAATTATCACTCTGTTACAGGTCATATCTGACTCCTAGAGTGACCTCATGGACAGCAACTGCTTCTGCAGAGTTTTCAAGATAAATGGGGAAATGCGGGTACGTTCCCAGGTCTTTCTTCCAAATCACACACATGCAGTCCCACCTAACTCCAACATAAAATGCACAAAAAATGGTCACTGGTGTATGTGGGACGTCTGGATTATAGGATACATGAAATATCCACTGTAACATAGGCATCCTTGGTTCATGAATGGTGGTTTTGACACTCAAGAGAGAAAAATATCTTAAACCTACAGTATAAGTTGTTTCATGTAGCAGACACACTAAGCAGCAATGGTTCTATTTTTGCCTGTCCCAGTTTTCTTCCAAGCAATTCACAGAACTTTTTGGAATTTTTTTTCCTGTACTGATTTTTTTTTTCTTAGGCAAGAACCAGGAAGCCTTTGTCCTACCCGATCTGTTGTCATATTCCAAACTTGTATATTTAAAAGGTTGAAATTTATTTGGACTTGGCCATTGGCTAAGTTGAAAAAATAATTAATGAAATGCTAAAATTTTGCTCACTTGACATTTTCGTTCTTGTCCATCTGATATTCTTTGGTACAAACAAATATTATTTATAGATAATCATTGGGAAGATGCTTTCTGCATGAAATTGCATGTACTTTGTCATTGCCCATGGGCACTAGCCAATTAGCTATTTAGTCTTTGTACCAGGCGTATTTACAAAAACATTCCACATTCTGAGTTACTCCTCTGTGAAAACCTGGTTAGTAATACATTATTGAATCGATATGTGCTGCAGTCTTCTGTACAGCTGAGTTTTGTGGGCTTGCAACTGCTACACCGATTGCCAACTGTATGAGCATACTTTCATTTTTTTCTCCTGCTAAACTAGAAAATGTTGGTGTTTTTTTTTTTTTTGCATATGAAGGGATTAGCTTTTTTATGACTGATTATATCATTATTATACTTCAGGTTAGATGGGTATTATACAATTTGGGCCAAAAGTTACTGGTATTTGGAATTGTTCATAATTCCCTACACCTTGATTAAAGCCCAGTTCCAGCTTAGGGAAAGCAACCCAAAAGCATGATACTATCACCACCATGCTTCACCGTGGGGATGGTGTTCTTCTGAGGATGCAAAGTGTTGTTTTTGCACCAAACGTGCCTTCTGGAACTGTGGCCAAAAAGTTCAACCGTGGTCTCATCAGACCATAACACATTTTCCTACGTGCTTTTGGGAGACTTGATGTATTGTTTTGCAAATTTTAGCCTGGCCTGGATGTTTTTCTGTGTAAGAAAAGGCTTCCATCTTGCAAACCTGCCCCATAGTCCAGACATATGGAGAATACGGGTGATTGTTATCACATGTAGTACACAACCAGTACTTGCCAGAAATTCCTGCAGCTCCCGCAGTGTTGCTGCAGGTCTCTTGGAAGCCTGCCTGATCAGTTTTCATCTTGTCTTTTCAGTTTTGGAGGGACGTCCACTTCTTTCGAACATCACTGTTGCTCCATATTTTTTCCACTTTTTGATGACTGGTCTTCACTGTTCCATAGTATATCCAATGCTGTGGAAATTTTTTTGTACCCTTCTCCTGACTGATACCTTTCAGCAATGAGATCCCTTTGATGCTTTGTAACCATGACTTTTGCTGTAGCAGGCAACAGAATAAATGTCAGGAAAATCCTACTAGGACAGCAGAACTTTATTTGGGGTTAATCAGTCTCATGGCAGGTGTGTACCCAAGAAGGCTGAATGCTGTAATTAAATCAAAAGGTGCTGCAACAAAGTATTAGTTTAATGGTGTGCACACTTCTGCAACCAGCTTATTGTACGTTTTTGATTTATATATTTTTCCCATAATGGATTTGTTTGTTTGTCATTTGAATTGTACAGGTTATAGGTCACATTAAAGATGGGAAACTTTTGAAATGATTTATTGTGGTCTAATTTTTTATATCACAAAAACCTGGCATTTTAACAGGGGTGTGTACACTTTTTATATTTATGTTTGTGTGTGTGTATATATATATATATATATATATATATATATATATATATATATACAAATACAGAGAGAGAGAGAGAGAGAGAGAGAGAGAGAGATAAACCAAGAGTGGATAGACCTATACTACTTCATCAACACCTTGGCATACACTAAAATGGAGAAACATGTCAATAAATAAAGTAAAGCAGTGAAACCAGATGACATGTATTAAAAAGACAAAAATCTATCCTGAAGGAGAGCAAGAAAGTGAAGAGAACTTATGTGGAAGAATTAGAAAAAGGTGAAACTGGTTAGTTAGAGTGTACACCTGATCCACAAAAAGCTGTGTGCATTTGGGGGTGGGGGGGGTGGGATGTGTATTGAAAAGTGTGTTAGTCAAATTGCCTACACAGAATTTTTTTTTTTTTTAGATCAGTTTGGATTATCTTCCATTGCATAACGGTAACATAATTGCCTACATTTTATTTTGCAACTGTATAATATTTCACTGTATCTTATCTGTAATTTCAGATGATTGACATCAATGTTTTGCTAGTTTTTATTTGCCATATTGTCTTCAAAGCTTTTTTTTCTGACTGTAGTTGAGATTATCTGCCATTGCAGAACGGTCATAGATTGTATAGTTTACCTACCATCTGCAGTGTTCTACAGTGTCTCATCTGTAGTCATGATCTTTGACGTCAAATACTATTCTTGGAAAGTATATTTTTAAATTGTAACATTGCCTATATATAGTCAGTATAACCATCATTTGTAATGCCACTTACCCAGCTGCTGCTTTGTTATGGAAATTCATTATAAAAGAACTGTGGCAGTTTAGAAGATTGTTTCTGAATAAAATAATTTAGTCTTTAAATGTATAGTCATTCTATACCTTTAACAGCTTTCGCTTGGTTCCGTGTTAACATTTGATTTTTTTTTTGTGGAGACACATGACTCTGTATTTGAAATAAAGAAAAATGTCCTTGGTACTAGAAGTGTTACAACTGAAATAATTTAATGGACTTAACGATATACCAGCTTGTCTATAAATGACATTATGATATATTGCAGCTAGTTCCAGGTCTTTTTGTGGATATAGTGCTGCCAAACCATTTTAATGCATTCATGGTTAACTTGTATTTTAAGACTTTCTACTAGATTGATGTTTATATATCCTGCCTTCTCAATACCTCTTCAAATGTTGTGAAAGTTCAGAACTATGCCAGCTATTTCCTTTTTCAATATTATAGTTCAAGTAGATCCACCTGTTTATTTTAACTTTATATTTTGTGTACATAGCTATAAAATGTTTTATAATTGTCTGTCACTTTTGATATGAGGTTTTTCCTGTTTCCATTTTGTTCTTCTGATTATACTCCTTATTTTAACTCTTTTTATAAACTTCTCATGACTAAATGACCTGTTTTGGCTGCACTGAATTAACTTGTTTAAGTTTTCCCATAATTTTCTGACATAATAAATGTAGTTGTTGCTGGTCTGCTTTTTTGGCTTATAATTGCTCTCAAATGCTTCTGCATGTTCATGTATGCCTGTCCAGTCAGCCTTTTGTTTTGTTCTGGTAAGCCTTTTACTCCATAGCAATTCAGTTATGAACTTAATTTCTACAAAATTGAATATAGGAAACGGAACAAACACCAATACCAGCCCTTTCTGATAAAGAACTCCCAGTAAAGAAAACCAAAAAATTAATCCAGCAAGACAGAGTGACTCCAAAACTGCCAGTTTCAATAAAAAAAAAACTTTTCTCGACACCACAAGCGCTTTTTCAGACTAAGCTGCTTCTTCAGGTAATGTCTATCAAACTAAAAGACTCTGTTTAAATACCAAATACTACCACCCTTGATTAATCATGTGACATTAAGGCACTCAAATTATTAAAACAGTCTAATAAAAGCATATGCATAGCACCCAAGTACAGAAATCATGAAATCATAATACAGTCATAATGATGCATATGTAACAAATATATATATATATATATATATATATATATATATATATATATATATATATATATAAACAAACGATAACCCAAGACTTCACTGATGGATGAAAAGGCAGCAAAGCACCAAAGCACAAATAAAATCAAGATAAACTTTATTCCAAGTTCCAAATTTCCACGTAAGCGCTTTCACGGTGTAATACCGCTTCCTCAGACGTGATACAACTGAACAAAAGGAAACACATTATATAGACTGACATCACTTCCTCAATTAAACAATTGAATAAAATTAAACAATCAAATAAAATCAATTAATTAATTAACATTCATTGCAGGATAGATGTAAAAACCAAACTAAACTAAAACCTATCAATGGCAAAAAATAAAGAAAGAATGTATGTGTATGTGTATTGACTCAATATTCAGTCACAAGTGTATGTCTGATAGTAAAAACATGAATCAATAAATACCATGAGTAACAATCATAAATAACAATCATAAATAACAATCATAAATAACAAAAGCAGAGTGTGAGTGACTAAACTCTACTGAGGGCTCATCATTTAAGTGGCCTAGCTTTTAATGTGGGTTTCAATGAGACACTCTCATTGAGTCCCCTACCTAAGTGTGCCCCCAGACGAAGAATTCACTTGAGTTCAGATTCCTCAGTTAAATTAATTATATCCCCACCCCTGCTGTTAACTATTTGTGTATGTAAAACTTGAAATAAAAATGCATGCCCTTGACCATTTTGAATCATATGTTTTGCTATAGCGCTGGTTAATTCACCCCTGTTGAAACAATAAATGTGGTCCCTTATCCGTTCACGAAGTGACCTATTCGTTTTTCCTATATAGAAGTGAAAACATTTCTGACACACGGCCACATAGACAAGATTCCTACTACGGCAGTCAGAAACACACCTGATCTGCCAGAGGCGGCCATCATTTGGATTACGGAAAAACCTTGACATGTCAATGTAGTCACATTGGGGACAGGAGCCACATTTACGTGTTCCATAAAGATAATCGGCTGCATTAACCCTGTCTGGTAAGGTAAGTTTGGGAAAGCACAACTGTTGTTTGAGATTCTTTAAATTACTGTAGGCATAGGAAGGGCAGTTTCCAACAATTGATCTAATATTGTCATCTGTCACCAGAATATTCCAGCTGTTCAGAATCGTAGATTGTATCATGTTTATATTCTCACAATACGGTAGTACCAACGGTAGACGAGGGCACCCAGCAGCACAGGTGGACACAGGTTCATTGAAAGCAGAAAAGAAAGGTTTCCCCTTAGAAGATCTAAGTCTGGATACATCACCACAAATATGGGTTACCCTGTCTGGTGAATAGCCCCTAGCGAGGAAGGTTCTCTTAATGTTATCTAGCTCAATATAAAAGACTTGATCTTCGGAGCAAAGGCGTGAAATTCTGAGGGCTTGACCTCTGACAATATTGTCAAAGGTTCGAGGATGGTGCATACTGTCAACAGCCAGATATGCAGCTCTATAACATGGTTTTCTATATACTCTGCTGGCAAACCCACTGGGTGTTTTGTAGATAATGACATCTAAATAATTAACAGAGACAAAAGACATCTCCATTGTAAATTTAAGGAAACTACTAGTGTTATTAATGTAGTAAAGAAAAGTTGGTATCAAACTTGCCTGGCCAGACCATAAGATAAAAAGGTCATCTACAAACCATTTGTAGAAGGCCACATCTGGGTGGTTCAAAATGTGTTCCTTCTCCCACGCAACCATAACAAGGTTTGCGTATGAGTTTGCACAGCTAGTGCCCATCGCTACGCCCGTGGTTTGTCTGTATATATTGTCCAAGAAGATGAAATAATTGTTCTCAAGAACAATCTCAAGTAGCATACATAAAAAGTCTGCCTCTGTAGGAGCCATAAAGTCATATAGAACACTTCTGACCATCTCTAAACCCTTCTGATTTGGTATGCAAGTAAAAAGCCAGACAGGGTTAATGCAGCCGATTATCTTTATGGAACACGTAAATGTGGCTCCTGTCCCCAATGTGACTACATTGACATGTCAAGGTTTTTCCGTAATCCAAATGATGGCCGCCTCTGGCAGATCAGGTGTGTTTCTGACTGCCGTAGTAGGAATCTTGTCTATGTGGCCGTGTGTCAGAAATGTTTTCACTTCTATATAGGAAAAACGAATAGGTCACTTCGTGAACGGATAAGGGACCACATTTATTGTTTCAACAGGGGTGAATTAACCAGCGCTATAGCAAAACATATGATTCAAAATGGTCAAGGGCATGCATTTTTATTTCAAGTTTTACATACACAAATAGTTAACAGCAGGGGTGGGGATATAATTAATTTAACTGAGGAATCTGAACTCAAGTGGATTCTTCGTCTGGGGGCACACTTAGGTAGGGGACTCAATGAGAGTGTCTCATTGAAACCCATATTAAAAGCTAGGCCACTTAAATGATGAGCCCTCAGTAGAGTTTAGTCACTCACACTCTGCTTTTGTTATTTATGATTGTTATTTATGATTGTTATTTATGATTGTTACTCATGGTATTTATTGATTCATGTTTTTACTATCAGACATACACTTGTGACTGAATATTGAGTCAATACACATACACATACATTCTTTCTTTATTTTTTGCCATTGATAGGTTTTAGTTTAGTTTGGTTTTTACATCTATCCTGCAATGAATGTTAATTAATTAATTGATTTTATTTGATTGTTTAATTTTATTCAATTGTTTCATTGAGGAAGTGATGTCAGTCTATATAATGTGTTTCCTTTTGTTCAGTTGTATCACGTCTGAGGAAGCGGTATTACACCGTGAAAGCGCTTACGTGGAAATTTGGAACTTGGAATAAAGTTTATCTTGATTTTATTTGTGCTTTGGTGCTTTGCTGCCTTTTCATCCATCAGTGAAGTCTTGGGTTATCGTTTGTTTACATCACTGACTCTAAGGGCCTTGGTTTGTTTGTTCTACATATATATATATATATATATATATATATATATATATATATATATATATTACCTACACAAGAATGACAGCGCAAAACTCCGACACCACATGGTTGACAATTGAAACACCAACAACGTAATTACTGCACACCCCCCACACCCCCCGTAAATTTAATATACCAGCTCCAAGATCGCACTACAGTGCAGGAATGGAAATCTTTCCATTCCGCACTACGGAGTCATACTGTTTCCCCATTGTTGGCATTTTGATTGTCGACCATGTGGTGTCGGTTATGTGGGTTTCGGTCTTCTCAGCTGTCGTTCTTCTGTAGGGGACCCATATATATATATATATATATATATATATATTAAAAACAAACATAAAAATACAATAATACAAAGGCAAAAAACATTCAACATTTTAGGATCCTTGATTTCAGTTTAGGTTTTATAGGGACCACATCATTGAGTCCATGCCCACTAATCACCTCTCAGTCTAATGATCCACTTAAGACTCAAGTTGCTCAGTACTATTCCTGATGTCACCTCCTCTTAATGTCTCATGCATCCTCCCTGTAAACAAAAACTTAAAAGTATGCTCAGTACCACTGGCAGGGGCATTAGTTTTATTACCTTTGTTAATATGATACAGATGTCCCTTTATTCTTTCTCTAAGCATTCTATCTGTCTTGCCTACATAAAATTTTGAACACAATAAACAGTGGGCCAAGTAAACAATGTGGGAGGTGCTGCAAGTAGGAAAGACTTTGAACCTATATATTCTATCCTGGTCAGGGTGTGTGAAAGTAGAACTGCTGTCAATGTAAGTGCATGCACTGCAAGTTTCACATGCTAAATTGGCATTACTGCTATATTCATGGTTATTCCTCCAGTAACATAAGGTCCTTGAATATAGGAAACATTTGTATTGTAATCCTTGTGTATAACCACAGTGTAGTGTCCCCTAGTGAGTATTCTGTATTGCTTTCCTCTAACTCATTCATTTGATTATCAACAGATAGTATCAACCACGATTGCTCTGCAAACTCTTCCTAATTTAAAATTATATTGCCCTAAGGTGTAGAAAATTGTGTAAGTTTGAATTTATATGGACTTCATGTTTACATAAAACTTACTTGTGTCATGTTGATAATGTCTCTGAAGCTTACACACTATAGATCCTTGATGATATGAAGTTATGCAAGGGCAAAATATCTTCTGAGCTTTTATCAGCTACAGGAGGTTACAGGAAAAACCTTGGTCATATGATAGGCCTTGACTAGAGAACTGACAGTCAGATTCATCATCATCATCATCATCATTTTCTTTCAGCTGTTCCCGTTAGGGGTCTCCATAGCGGATCATCTGTTTCCATTTCTTCCTGTTCTCTGCATCTTTCTCTGTCACACCAACCACCTGCATGTCCTCTCTCACCACATCCATAAACCTTATCTTAGGCCTTCCTCTTTTCCTGTTACCTGGTAGCTTCATCCTTAGCATCTTTTTCCCAATATACTCAGCATCCCTCCTCAGCACATGTCCAAACCAACATAATCTTGCCTCTCTGGCTTTGTCTCCAAACCTTCCAGCCTGGGCTGACCCTCTAATATACTTATTCCTAATCCTGTCCACCCTCATCACACCCAATGCAAATCTTAACATCTTTAACTCTGCCACATCCAGCTCAAACTCCTGCTTTTTTGTCAGTGCTACTGTGTCCAACCCATATAACATAGGTGGTCTCACTACCCTCATGTAGACCTACCCTTTCACTCTTACAGGTACTAGTCTGTCACAAATCACTCCTGACACTCTTCTCCACCCACTCCATCCTGCCTGTACTCTCTTCTTCACCTCTCTTCCACACTCACCATTACTCTGAACTATTGATCCCAAGTATTTAAACTCATCCACCTTCGCCACCTCTACTCCTTGCATCCTCACCATTCCTTTATCCTCCCTCTCATTCACACACATATATTCTGTCTTAGTCCTGCTGACCTTCATTCCTCTTCTCTCTAGAGCATATCTCCATTTCTCCAGATTCTCCTCCACCTGTTCCCTACTCTCACTGCAGATCACAATGTCATCTGCAAACATCATAGTCCACGGGGACTACTGCCTGATCTCATCTGTCAACCTGTCCATCACCATTGCAAATAAGAAAGGGCTCAGAGCTGATCCTTGATGTAATCCCACCTCCACCTTAAACGCATCCATCACTCCCACCGCAGACCTCACCGCTGTCACACTACCCTCGTACATATCCTGAACCACTCTAAAATACTTCTCTGACACTCCCGACTTCCTCATACAATACCACAACTCCTCTCTAGGCACCCTGTCATATGCTTTCTTTAAGCCTACAAAAACACAATGCAGCTCCTTCTGACCTTCTCTGTACTTCTCCATCAATACTCTCAGAGCAAACATCGCATCTGTAGTGCTCTTTCACGGCATGAAACCATACTGCTGATCACTAATCATCATGTCCCTTCTTAAGCTAGCTTCCACTACTCTTTCCCATAACTTCATGCTGTGATTGTTCAATGTAATCCCCCTGTAGTTACTACAGTTCTGCACATCACCCTTATTCTTAAAAATCGGTATCAAAACACTTTTTCTCCATTCCTCAGGTATCCTCTCACTTTCCAAGATTTCATTAAACAATCTGGTTAAAAACTCCACTGCCATTTCACCTAAACAACTCCATGCTTCCACAGGTATGTCATCAGTCAGATTATTTGTTTTAATAATATATAATTTCCTGTTCATGGACTACTGCAGTTGTAATCTTTTTCCTCAATATTTCTGTTATTTCTTGTATTAATGAGTTCTAACATCATTTGGCTTTCCTGTGATGGCTTACTCATCACATTAGTTATAAAGGTAAACCTACTAACCTATCTTTCAGTCCAGTGGAAATAAAAATTTCTGGTTCTAGTTCATCTCTATATTATAGTAAAGCTGTAATTTGTTCCCTCATCTCCACTCACCCAAATTTAGTCAATCCATGGACATGATTATTGCTGTCCTGTGCTCACCTCTCCCCCAGAAATACACAAGTAATGAAAAATCACTGGAATTCAACCAGAGCTTTATTGCAAAAAATGAACATCTGGATCAGACTTGTGCATAAGCATTCCAGTCTAGAACTTAAGATTCCGGTGCATCAGTCTTTTATTGCAAGTGTGGTATTATCTTCCTTCAGCATTACTTAACGTACAGATCATTTATTTCATTGTTCTGCTGATATCAGTATAATTTATAAATAAATAGTACTACATTTGTCGAGTTTGGCTTGTCCACCATTCAGCCATTCTTTTGTGTGACACATCAGTCTTATGACTTGTCAGTTTCTAATCCATCTCTAATTATCTCTAATGGACAGGTTACTGCTGTGGCTTCCCCAGCTCTCTGCTTATGAGATGGCAGCCCTATGAATTTGGACCATTTACCAGTTAGGCTATTATATCATCCAACAGTTAGCTCTAACTGAATGCTGAGCCCTACTGCTATCTTACAATCTCTTCATGACACTATAATCTGTTTAAAGGATGGTCCCCCATCCCAGAACACCTCCATTAATTTACCATTAAAACTAATGCTTCACTAGTGCATCATAAACAACATGTCATCCATTTTAACTTTTGACACAGTGCATCCAAATTTTTTCACTCTTTCACAGCATTTCCTTCCGCATGATTTATCATATGGATGACATTAGTATTGTTATGATTTTCATACATATGCAAAACTGGCCTGTATTGGGACCCCCCCACACCATTTAGACACATCACTTACTATTCTATGTCATCTGTCAGCAACTCTATTGGACTAGCATATCACCTTCCCCGAGAATTAAATGCCATTTCACTTGTCACTTCATATCACCTTCCTTAGAAATAAATGCCATTTCGTCTGTCACTCCATATCACCTTCCCTGAGAAATAAATGTCATTTCACCTGTCACTTCATATCACCTTCCCCAAGAAATAAATGCCATTTTACTTATCTCTTCATGCATCTTATTTATTTAGTGTTTTGAGAAGCATCAGCAGACATCCACTTGTACAGTTCAATTACCCCCATCTTAATTTCATCAGATATCTTGTTCTCATGTGACTCTGGAAGGTCATAGAGTTTCTCTCATTAATACTTCCTGCTAGATTTTTGAGGCTTCAGGCCCCAGCAGTTTATAACATTACCTACTCCCTGTATCCTAACATACTCTTGTAACTTTATATTTGTCTTGGTACCTCACAGCTTCACCCATGCATTTATTGCCCTGCTTGCCAAAGTTCCTTCACCATCTCGATTTAGTAATTTTGCCAGCCTATTGTCAGTCATTACAATCTATCCAAAATACTAGAAAAGTTTTATAAGACTAGGACCTAGAGTGTATCCTTTGGTACAACATTCTAACAGGTAGACACACCTGTTTTTTGACCTAGCAAGATCACAGTCATAGCTGTCTATTCTCTTACAAACCAGATTTACAGTGGTCGACACTGTTGGACCTAAAAAGGGCATTTGAAACAATTGACCAAAAATTGCAACTACATAAAAAAGCAAGCATGGTTTCTCTGGGGTACTGTAGTGGCTCAAGGGCTACCTTAGTAAAAGCTCCTTATCAGTAATTTTGAGACATGAAGACTAAAGCAATTATCCTACAGTTATCCCATGATTATCTCTATTGGGGTCTCTCTCCTGTTTCTACTTTTCCTTACTGATTTACCTTTGGTTTTATATTGGATTAATCCTGCTTCTTTATGCAGATGACATAGTAATTTCAAATGCTTTTGTATTCTTATATCCATCCAAGACGACTTCAAGCTGATCTAGACTTGACTCACCAGTAACAAATTGACAGTAAACCAAGACAAGAGTACAGTTATGGTATTTGGCATATTTTAGACTTAAGAGCATCAAGCCTGTAACTATCATAGATCCAAAGGGAACCTTTCATGTTTGGGTATCCAATAAAATACCTTGGACTTCAAAACATATTTCTTTATGCTTCATGATAAAACTCTGATTAAAAAAATACTAGCTCAGCTGAAAATGATAAAATCTCCACCTTACTTTTTCTTGAGAGAAAGTGTTTGATATCTATACATGTGCTGCACCTTCATATTGAATATGACCTTCTACTATTACTTGTTTTCTCCACACACAATGCAGTATATATTCAGATTACCAGAAATAACATATTCAAAAACATTCATTTAGCCAGTGCTGGACAACACAGTTGTATTATCATAAATATAATTACATTATTGCCA
>NC_056748.1:606493135-606495635 GCF_019279795.1 Protopterus annectens
AATCCGCCACAACGCAAGCACTCAGGTCTCTCAACAGCAGGTACAAATATGACTCAGTCATAGTCCACGCTGGTGTAAACGACCTGAGATGTACCTCCTTGGACTACATGAAAAGAGACATTGAGGAGCTCTCTGATTATGTAGCCCAGGCAGGTATGACCCTGACCTTGAGCAGTATCCCACCTTCACCAAGAATGATGCCACAATACAGAGATAAGATGATCAGCTTTAACAATTGGCTTAAACACTGGTGTCATTCAAAGGGGATCCAGTATCTGTCTGCCTGGGATGACATGCTGGACAAGTCATGCTGCTTCACAAGGGACGGCTTGCACCTGTCACCCCTGGGATTGCGGATATTGGCAAAGGCTCTTGCCACCCCCATAGTGCCTTTTTTAGGCAAGGCTCAAATTCTAAACCTACCACCCTAGAACACAAAAAAGGAAAAAAACTAAGGGTAATGCTGCTCAATGCCAGAAGTCTAAATCTCAAAATGCACACACTCGAGGCCCTTCTCAGTATGGAGAGCATCGATGTCTGTGCTGTGACAGAAACCTGGTTCAAGGCTCCTGAGAGCACCCCAGCGCTATCAGGTTTTACCTCATATCATGCGTTCCGGCCCCAAAATCTGGACAATACCAAGAAAGGAGGAGGGGTATCCATATTCATCAAGGACACCCACACCTCAAGACTGGTGGCAACGCATGATGCATCCGAGACCATCCAGGTGCAATTAACCGTAGGCAAGACTGCTCTGCAAATTGTAGCATGTTACAGGCCACCCTCACAAACTCAGGAACCTCACATGGCCTTCCTGAAAACACTAGAGGGGATAAATGTATCACCAAACACCATCATACTAGGTGACTTCAATTACCCTAATATAGACTGGGAACACTACTCAAGCCCAAACACCCTAGCCCAAAAGTTCCTGGAATTCATAAACTCAAATGCCATGGAACAACTAGTCACCATCCCCACAAGAGGAGATAACATACTTGATCTCATCATCACGAACATGGGAGCACAATGTTCAACACCGGAAGTATACCCCTCACTGGTGAGATCAGATCACAAACTAATCTCGCTGGAGGTCCTCATCCCACCCCACCTGAAATAAAAAGACCACAGTAAAGAACTTCTCAAAGCTGACTTCACACTTCTAAAGACTAGTGTGGTCTCCTTTAAGGCCCCGAACGGCGGAAAACAGTACTCAAGCCGCTGAATCACTTACAAATGCCTTCTACCAGCACCTGCAGGACTGCATGGATAAGGCAATCCCAAGCAAAACAAAGACTCTTTGTACCAAAGGCAAGCGTCCAGTCTGGTGGACCCCAGCCATAAACAAACTCTACAACAAAAGGAGGAAGCTACTACAAGATAGAGCAAAATCCTTAAAAGGTAAGACACCCTTGATCACTATAAGTAAAAACTAAGAGCTCTCATAAAATCATCCAAAGCAAATTTCGAGAGAAAAATAGCTAAAGACTCAAAAGACAATCATAAGGCCTTCTTTAGCTATGTTAGAAACCTAGGAGGAAACTCCCAGATATGCTCAGAACTAGTTCAAAATGATGTGAAGATTACTGATCCTACAGACATTGCCAACATACTGGCTGACAGGTTCAGTGCAAACTTCTCCCCTCCCCAAAAGGAGAGATATCTATACCAAACGATTGCAGCCCCCAAACATCTCCAGCGCCCAAGTGAGAACTGCTCTCTCCAAAGCAAAAACACAGCATCCATGGGACCTGATGGTGTCCCCGGCTGTGTGCTCCACGAACTCAATGAGGAATTAAACCCACAGCTAGGACAGCTGTTTAATCAAAGTCTTACCTCTGGATCGCATTACCCAGGAGTGGCGCACTGCAACTGTGGTCCCACTTCACAAAGGCGGTGCCTCCACCGACCCTGGAAATTACCGCCCATTAGCTTGACAAGCCTTATCTGCAAAGCCATGGAGCGATCATAATGGACCTCATAAATAAAGACATAGGGAATTTGCAGACTTTGGATCCAACCCAGTTTGGCTTTGTCAAAGGCAGATCATGCCTTTTAAACTTGGTTGACTTTTGAAACAGTCACCAAAGCCATTGATGAGGAAAGGCAGTCCATACAGCCTACCTCGATCTGGCTAAGGCCTTGATACAATACCCCACTCGGGTATCATTGAAAAACTCATCAGCTTAAATGTTAACCCATACATCACAAGATGGGTTGCAAACTGGCTGAGTGACAGAACCCACAGGGTCAGAGTTGCTGGCGCCATGTCAGACTCAAAGCCTGTCACAAGTGGTGTCCCACAGGGCTCAGTCCTGGGCCCACTCTTGTTTGGCATCTACTTTTCTGAAGTACAAGCAAACACAGGAGGGTTATGGCTGACAAAGTTTGCAGATGACTGCAAACTGGGCGCCATAGTAGAAAACACATCTGACACAGATATCCTTCAGAAGGGTCTCACAGAAACGGATAACTGGTGCCAGAGCCACGGCCTAAAGTT
>NC_056748.1:606510635-606613135 GCF_019279795.1 Protopterus annectens
GAATTTAAGGAATTGACATGGCAGATTAAATCTAATGCCTGCCAAGCACCAGGTCTTAATGGCAGAATTTCATTGAGTTCTGTTATAAAAGGAAAATCAATGTACTTTTTATAGGTTTATCACTTGTATTTGTTGCAAGAATATCAAGTTTTAACATTTTTTATTAACTTTGTATAATGTCTGTTTTAGAGGAAATTATGTAATTACACTGACCAGTGGTTAGGTGGGGAGGTGTATATATGTTTGTCATGATCATGTGATTTTGTTCTGATGAAGTCTGAAACTTGACGAAAAGCGCTTAAATAAACCTGGATTTTTGCTGGTGATCTGTTCTGCATGCTTCTTTCATCTAGTTGCTGCTTTTGAGTGGTTTTACTTTGTTTATTTCATGATTAGGCATATAAATATTATACTATAATAGGGCCACACCGGTCATCTACTATTTTGCAATCAGGTAAAACAACTACACCAACCCCAAAAATAGATAACAACCAAGAAGTCATCCCCACTCAATTTAATAAATACTTTACAGAAACCATCCAGACCCTTGCAAACAACCAACTCTATGACAACATCCCCACCCCTGCGAATCCACCCCCCCACCCCAACTAACAATTGCCCCAAGTTCAGCTTCCACCCAGAACCAACCAAATCCATTGAAAAACTACTCCACTAGCTCAATCCAACGTCTCTAGCTTCAGATAAATTACCCGCTGAATACCTCCACCTGGCTGCAGAAGTCATATTATATCCTGTCTCCATCCTAATTAACAGAACCATCTCCAAGTGTATAGTACCCAAGCTATGGAAAATATTACATATCATCCCTCTACATAAAGGGGGAACCTCCCTGGAACTCAGTAACTGCCTTATAGCCATACTATCCCCTTTATCTAGAATTTTAGAGAGGGAATACACTAGCAAATAATGAAATATCTCCTAGAAAATAATCTAATAGCAACACAACAACATGACTTTAGACCCTTCCTTAGCACCAACATTGTCAATACTCACAGAAATAATGGACTCCTTGTATCTGCCACCTTCCTTGACTTGTCCAAAGCATTCAATATGGTTAACCACAATAAACTCCTTCTTTCACTAGCAACTTTAAACCTTTCCACCCCTGCCATCTCCTGGTTCAAAAACTTCCTAGAGGGAAAGAAACGAGCTGTTATGTGGCAAAACCAACTCTCCCCCTCCTTATCAGTCTCCCTAGGAGTACCCCAAGGCTCCATCCTGGGGCCACTTCTTTTTACCCTCTTCACCAATCATCACCCAAACAGTATTCCTAAAGCCTCAATAGTGCAATATGCAGATGATACCACCATAATATGCGCAGCCAAATCAATTGACATCCTTCCCTCCCTAACTCAAGAAAGCTTTTCCCTAGCAGAAACTTGGATTACAAACCAATTCTGAACCTAAGTAAACCTAAGTAAAGCAAAGCTAGTACTCTTTAGCTCTCACAGAGCCACACCTCCCACTAATTCTTTCTTCATCTCCTCCTCCCACAAATCATACCAAACCCTTAGGGGTTGAAATAGATAATCACCTTAGATTTGACCTACATATTTCTACAACCATAAAAAAGTGTGTAAAAAACTGGGCCTACTGTATCTCAATAAAAAATTCCTCACTGACCACTCCAAAACTACAATAATGAAGACTCACCTACTATCCACCCTACTTTATGCATCCCCTGTACTTAGAATCTCTGTAAATTCGACCTAAACAAACTTGATAGTTGTTATAATAAGATAGCCAAATTCGCTACAACCTCTCCCATCAGAACACATCACTGTGAATGCCTAAAAAAAATCAATTGGCTAGAACTACCACTTCTACTTCAACTCAATCAACTATCACTAGCCCACAAAATAATACATAACTCTGAAAACACCCCAGCCCTACAAAATCTTTTGCAACCCTATACAACCGCCGGACCCATGAGGTCTAGCACACAAAACCTCCTCAAAGTAACCAAATATAACCATGAATCTGGTAACTCTGTCTACAGCCACTATATAGCAAAAACCTGGAACTCCCTTCCTGCCCACATAACTGACAACAAATCCCCATCACAGTTCAAGAAATTTGTTAAAACTCACTTTTTGAATAATCGACTGTGTGCCTGTATCCCCCCTGGCTAATGTCTCATTAGAACACTTCAACTAACCTAAGTAACTCTGCTAAGACAACCAATCATAGTACTGTACCCACTTAGGACTGTTAATCTACTGCTCATCCCATCTCTCTAGGAGTTAGGGAAAACTACCCCAGCAATGTTCTGGTTTTAATAAGCAACTAAAACCAGGAGAAGACATACTGTAAATCAATTTGTTATCCTTCTCAACTAAAACCAGGCGAAGACGTATAGTAAATGAATTTGTTATCCTTCTGAACTATAGCAGGCATCATCTGCTCTCTCAGAGCCTTATTCTATGTCTCTCTGCTTTTACTCTGATAGTAACTCTATCACAGGAATCCTAAACTTAGGAATATCTTCTAAAATTTAATATTATATTGTAGAGAATGAATGTATCCTATATGTTAGTTAATATGCATGTCAAAGTCTTTTCTATGGAAATTGTATGTCAAAAGTCTGTCCTTAAAACTATGTTTTGTAAAAAATTGTTCTCTTGGAGCTTTTCTCCCCAGGCCTCCACTGAAAATGGACTTGTAATCCAGTTGGACTCTCCCGGTCAACAAATGTAAAATAAATAAATAAAAATAAATTTAGGCATGTAAATATTATACAGTAATAGGGCTATACCACTCGACTACTATGATTTAAGCATATAAATATTATACTGTAATAAGGCCATACCAATCAACTACTAAGATTTAGGTGTATACATATTGTACAGTAATAGGGCTATACCACTTAATTACTGCGATTTAGGCATAACGGCATGATTTTGACTCTCAGATTTTAATCTTGTTCCTCCTTTATTTATGGTGTTCTTTATAAAGTCATATTCGATAACGGGGGGGGGGGGACTTTATTACATAAACTAAGCCTATACAAAGGTTCATGACCACTAACTATACAGGGTCAAGTATATAAAAAAAATGTTGTGAAAATTAGAAAGTGCTTCTGTTTCTTATTATTTGCTATGAAGTTTGAAGGCCAAATCTAGTAGTCTCAGAAACACAGCAAGAAACATGCAGTTTTTAGTCACAGACAAATAGAGCTGGATGGACGGCCACACTGCTACATATATTTACTCTCTCTCTCTGTCTCTCTTTCTCTGTCTCGCTCTCTGTCTATATATATATATATATATATATATATATATATATATATATATATATAAATATATATATATATATGAGTCTATGTCACATTGTCAAAACCATACACCATCCAATACAGGATCGTTGACACACTAATATCAAAATCCCATTTCAGCAAATCAGAGGAACAATGAAGAGCTTCCCAGGGTAAGTAACCACTTATCCAAAAGGAAATAAAACCTAAACCGCATCATTCCTAACCCACCCAGGTGGTGGGCTATGCCCTGCACATCCACCTTAACTAAACATACCAACTCTGAGATTGCACTACAGTTGGGAAAAGGGCAAAGTTCACTGTCTTGCACAACAGGTTACTTACCTTGGGAAGATCTTCGTTATTCTGCTGGTTCAATCAAACGGGATTTCAATATTCTCCTCTACACGATTTTGTATTCGATGATGTTGGGTTTCAGTGATGTCAGCTAGACTTGTATACCTATATATATATATATATATATATATATATATATATATATATATATATATTTATGTATATATATATATATATATATATATATATATATATATATATATATACACACACACACACAGACTTATATAATATATAGTTTCACTTTATAATCTTGAAATACTAAAATATCGAATTTTAGTATTTCGAGACTACAGTCAAAAGTGCAGTTACGAGAAACTGGCTAATATCGAATGGTTACTTTCCAGAGCTTACAGCCAGTGAGAGAGAAGCAGTGGTTATCACATCCATCCCCAACCACTTTTTCCCATTTTTGCAGTTGGGGTCAAGGTGTCACTTTTAACAGTGACAGTCATCTAGATCCAAGCTTTACATCGCCTGGTGGCTAGCCATGCCACGGTTATTCTTCCAAACCACCCACACACTTGCATGTTCACTCTCACCTATGGCTAATTTAGTGTGTCCAGCCCATCTACTGCATGTCTTTGGAATGTGGGAGGGGTTAGAAGATCATAACTTATAACAAAGATTAGTAAGGCATGACCAGTTGAGAGAATGGATCTAAAGTGATAGCTGTAGGTTCTGATAGACATCTGACTACAAAAAAGGAGAGGAGTCCAAGTTACAAGTTTAATTTGATGTGAGCTAAATAAGTTTTAAAGTCTGCTTTGAGTAACAATTTAGCCTTTGTGAGGGTATGGCAGTCATTCTTCCTCTTAGGAGAGATGAGAATGAATCCCACTGATCATGCAAGAGTATTTTGGAATATGTTGCATTTTTTCAGAAGCAACAGAAATAATTGGTAGATCACACACCAGCTATGCAAGGAGATTTCTTTTTCTTATTGTTTTTTTTTTTTTACCAACTGGTGAATGAAAGCGAGAAATCTTTCTGTCCCAAAATAGAAGTTCAATTTATGCTTTGACAATATTTGTGTGTTAAAATTTTAGTTATGGTTTCATTCGAACAACCTATATTTTAGAATTGATTTGTTAATATATTGCCGTATAGGTTGTTATGAACTACTTGCCAGTTTGTGGTAACTGTTGCAAACTTTTGGGTCCTAAATATCATCATCTAAATTTTCTTCAAGTTGAGCAACAGGTTTAAATCTCCTACAGCAAGAACTTTCTAAAACATCACTCCAAGAACCTTCAACTTAATGTAACAAAGAAGATGTGTACTGAAAAGAAATTGCATGATAAGACAAGTCAAAAGATGTAAAGAATACACTTTTACAACTAACCAAAAAAGAAGTCAACTCTGCTATGAGTCATATAAAACTTCAATGTTGAGTGTAGACCGTGATAGCAGATTCCAAACTTCTTCAGATTATGTACAAGTCTGAATCCCACACAGTAAGTTTTGTAAGTTTAATCAGCAAGGCAAAAATCAAAACTAAACTGGAATTATAATTTGTTGGAGTTGTAGCCTGCGATCACTACTAGCAGTTTATTCCAGAGTTGTACAGTTCCTGTTATGCAATTTTCTCTTAACTGACATTGGTGTCAGTCATGATTCTACTATTTGTATTTGCTGTTTACAACTCGCATGTAATTTGCACCAACTGTTAAAGCTAATAATGCATAATTAATTCAACTAGATGTCAGATAAGTTCCTCTCTAATCATCCAGTAGTATCTTCAGAATATGTTCCCTGAGTCTGCTATTTTGAATTGGAGTGTAGACTGACCCAAGATTTTTAGTAATTGTGGGCGTTGGGGGGTAAACATAAAAATAATACATACATTGGTGCTAAGGAAAATGTTTGTCTTGAAGGAGTCACTGAAGGAATGCTCATCTCTTGTGTTGCCAGATAACTATCTTTAAAATAACTATTCCAAATAGATTTAAAATCTCAAGAGCGGTACCAATATAGAAAATATACAGATACATAGTTATTTCCAGAAACTTAAAGCAAACATTTTGAGAAGTAATTGACAAGAAAATGTCACATAAGACACAGATACAGAGTGCAAGAGGATGTCAGGGAGGGGAAACAAAAAGAGCATCAATGATGCCCTGAATTAACCCACAATATGGGCAGTAGTATACAAAGTAGTGACGGGGGCAAAAAACTTATTGTAACCAAAAACTGTAGAGAGAGCGTTTGGTCCTCATCTCAGTGCAAGTCAAATTATTTTAAAGGAATGTGGTCTCAGAGTCAGAAGATCCAGTTGAGTAGGACATAACATAGCTCACATGATGACCAAGCAATCACATTTGGTAATGGAGCAGTGCTTTTACATGCATTAGGCACCTTTCTGCTTAGATGCAAGAGTGTGCTGTTATCACCCAACATGCAACATCACCCCCCCCAGATAAACACGACTGAATTACTCTGGACAGTAAGTTCATGTTTAGCTTGTTGTGACCAGGACAGGGTTGCATAGGGGCTCATTTTCAACAATGGAAATTCCTCATCTGTATCCTTAATCCATGTCACCCAGTGTACAAACAATGGAGGCAGAAAAAAGCCTAATACCTTTTTTTTTCTTTCTTCCCCTTTTTACTGTGAAATTCGTTACTGAGCAGGAATTTTGTCAGAAAGCTAAATGTAATCATTTGGTAGACTACCAGAAAGTACTTATGGAATGAAATTATTAACTTTCAGACGCAAGTCCATTAAATCAAGAAATGTAAAAGTTAGAGCTCAGAGGCATCAGTTTTATAAGCTGTACATTTGATTTGTCCCAGCTGTGCATTGCAACCTAAATGCTTATACCCTGCATCACGTGGTGATGGTAGTAGCAATAATCTACACTTTTGTACTGTTCTAAAATCCTGGTTACATTCCTGCAATTTATCAAAGTCTGAACAAGAGACTGTTAGTATTTTTTGTCTGTTATGCACTGGAAGACACATGCATGTTCTTTTCTGTGTTGTTGACTAGTAACTATTTTCTTTAATTTTTGTCTGTATGTGGTGTTTCCCTCCTGTCTGCAGACCCTCAAGTCCTCTTCATTTGTACTTGAGCCACTTTTGTGAGCTGTCTGGAGGAATCATCCTTCAGTTGGCCATGGATTTTTTAAGCCCCTGTCCATACTTCTTCCTCATTTGCTGATCATAAGAAGTCTGGCTTATCCCCCAGACTGGGACCATAAGAAAACCATTCCTTCTGCCTTGGCATCAGAACTATATTGCTTGCTTCTAAGTGACAGCCAGCATCATATAGAACATGGTGCATGGAGGCTGTTACCTGAAGGCCCTAATCTCTTCCCAGGGGGCTAAAGCAGATACTTGCATCTCCACAAGCACCTCCAATACCTCTGTTTTTGCATGCTCCCACACATATGCAGCAGAGGGCTAATGGTTTATCATTACCAGCTTGAGAGCACCAGGCCCGTATCTCCTGATTATCTATCTTCTATTGTCATGCAAACCTTCATTAGCATGGCAGCAAAACAGATGACAGGGACCACCATGCTGCTTGCCAGGTGAGCCAGCACAAGTCACTGAATCCCCCTCACCACCCTGGGCCCACCATGCTGCTTGCCACGTGAGCCATCGCAAGTCACTGTATCCCACTCCCCACCCTGGTTCCACCGTGCTGATTGCCAGGTGAGCCATCACAAGTCACTGAATCCCTCTCCCCACCCTGGGACCACCATACTGCTTGCCAGGTGAGCTAGCACAAGGCAGTGAATCCCTCTCTCCATCTTGGGACCACCATGCTGATTGCCAGGTGAGCCAGCACAAGTCATTGAATCCCTCTCCCCATCCTGGCTGCTACTTGAACTTGGGTAATATGAGTCATAGACTAGGCTTTATGCTTGTATGCCATGGAGCTGGGGAAAAAGTAAAAAAGTTTTTGTTTTAAGAATCCCGTCTGTCATGCTTAAACACAAGTCTCCTGTCTGAAATAATTTTTGACCAACATTAGAAAAGTGTTTTCAGACTAGCAATTTTGAATGCAGTGTGTTTTTGTCTGCCTTAAAGTAATTTGCATCTGAGCTGCTGCTATATTCAAGGCAGAGATGGAGAAAACCAGTACTTAAACATAATTTCAATATTGTTTCATCAGTGCATCTGAAGAAAATAGAGGAAATACTTAAGGTTTTCAGGAGTGCATCTACAGCCAAAAAGCAGTATTTTTCATGTCAACAAGAAGCTAAATGACTTGAATAGCAGAACTTCACAGCTCTGCAGCAGGTGCAGTTTTACAGCCCTTGGTCATGCTATACAAAGGGGAGCATCCATGATTTTACCATAGTACACAAAACAAGGAATGAAGAGGCTTAAGTACTGTTTTAAAGAATTGCTGTTAGCAATGTAATGTGCCCAGTTCACTCTAAGCTCATTCAGGACAGCCACTGCTGCCAGAAACTGAGCTTGACTGATGACATGGAAGTGGGCCTTGTCACATTTTGCTTCATTGCAGAGAAGGAAGAATGTCCAGAGATTAAATGATTTAGCTTCAGCAGAAGTTATCAGACCTCACCCATACAGGGTCTGAATGTAGGTATACTTGCAAGAGTTAGGGATATTGGTACAATCTTGGTTTACATTTGGGCCTTTCCCACCCCACAAAGCTGCATTGTCTCAGATGTCCGACTTTATGTACCTGGCAGATGATTACTGAATTCTAAGAAATAAGTGGTAAAGATCATTCATCTGATAATCATGGACTATTCCAATTTCTGAGGAGTCTACCAGATTTACCTCTGTAATGTGATGGTCATAGTAGCATAGAGCTTATCACTGGAAAAACCTAGCAGAAAGACATGCTGAGGCAGGGGAACTAATAACTACAACAAAGTGGCTGGCCATACCACAGGTACCTACAAGTGTGAGCATTGCTGACTGTTCTTAGTTTTAGAGTAAAAAAAATATACAGATTCATCTTTACAGGGTAACAGTTTTGTTCATGATATGCCTAGGAAAGGTACGAAGATGAGACTGGGCAGTTGAAAGTATTATAAATATAAATTTGAGCACACAGGTAATAAATAGTCTGTCATTACTGAGCCTGTGTATTGTGATGGCTGTAACCGTAGGGAAATAACTCTACTTTTAAAGAGATGTAGGTAATCTGTCACTTTTGATATACACAGAACTATAAAACTGATGCAGATATTTGTCACTATTGACATACATAGCAATACAAAACTATGATGCAAGTGTGAATGGGAAATTTATATGAAGACTGCTAGAGATTCTGAATGAGGTAATACTAATGAATATGTCTTTAGTGCCTGCTAGTAACCTGAGCCATGGCAAGTACATTGTAGTCATTTGTGTGACTTCTGATTGACAGGACAAACTGTGCTATAGTACTAATTACTTCTCAGGATACCATAACCCAGTGTGTAGTGCTATTTCCAAAACTGATACATAAATTAATCATTGAAGAGATTCTTCCATTTCCGTAATTGCTGGATATTCATTAATTGTATACTTCTATGTTTCACAGAGGGTGGCAGTGATGTTTAATACTATGGTCCACAGAAAATTTATTAGTATTTTGCTAACTGGCTTGGACCTACTGGACAGATTTTCTTTATGAAGGGGGTCGGGGGAGACGACTTCCAAAATGTGAATAAAAAAGAATGTATAAACCAAGAATTAACACAGAAAACATAACTGATGTACTATATACATTAACGGGTAATTTGCTTTACATCTGCACCATGCAGCATTGAACTCTTTTGCTGATTTAGACTATGCATCACAATAAAGGCAGTTTCAGGCACACATACTACCTTTTCTGTGAAGTAAAATATCCCTTTTCTCCTCAGAGCAATGTACCTGTAATTGAAAATGGTGTCTTGTTCTCATGCATCTGTTTTCCTGAAGGCTTGCAACCACTCAAACTTTACGAATTTTTATAGATACTGAAACATTATTGACATGTTTTTTCCTCTGTCTTCTTTATTCACGACTGTATTTCTATTGTTTCGTATGGTAAAGGAGGTCAATAATTTAACCGATGATAAATTTTGCAAATATCAACTGATGGTCTGTGTTCCTAGAGCTTGTGTAATTTTCTCACTGCATTAGTTATAGGACTATGACATGAAATAAAAATTCATACACAGTCCATTTTAACTTTATCTTTTCATCTTGGCAAAATAAGTTTGTTTACTTTCATGAGCTTCATGTAATGAGTCCTGTTGCATTTTAAGCTTTATATCTCCTAACGTGAAAACACTATAAATCTTTTTCTTATTGCATGCATTCGATTTCAGTAAGAGTAGACTATTAGTTCGTACTCCCTATACTTTCATTATATTTTCTGATATGTTCTGCTGTAATCTATATTTAGAATCTTTCATTTTCCCTTTGGAGTCATTAACGATTTGTGAATTTCAATGATTAAATATCCAAAGGAAAGATAGCACAAAATTTGCTAGATAAGATAATCTTTAGCATTTGGTAGTACAATTAGCTCCATTTAGAAAATGTTCCATCATTTTCCTGGCTCTCAAAAAAAGAACATATGTTAATCTCTCACTTCAAGAGAGTAGGCTTTTAAAATACAGTATGTTCTACACAAAACTGTTCTGTTTTCCACTGGCATATAAGCATATTAACCAAGAAGAAATTTTACTCATCGTACAGTTCTGTTCAATGTAGAACACTCCATCACATCAGAATAGCTCATCTTTGGTACTGAACTGTAGTTAAAATGATTTGTATATATTTTTATATATTTTTGTGTGTATTTTATGTATTTTTATATATTAATATCCCCAAGCTGCTGTGCGATCCTGGCTCCAGTGTCTTTGGTTATTTTACCCAGCTCTCAAGCCTCCATATCCTGTCCTTGGATATAGAACCTCCTGGCCTGGTGACTAAGGTGCCATTCCAGCTTGCTGTTTCCTCCTATTGCCTCCTAGACCTCATTTCTATATATATAAAAGGAAGCATGAAATACCCAGCTCTTAAGTCTCCATATCCTGTCCTTGGATATAGAATCTCATAGCCTGGTGACTAAGGAGGCATGCCAACCTGCTGTTTCCTCATATTGCCTCTTAGACCTCATCTCTATATATAAGGAAGCAAGAAAGTATGTGGTTTTACTACACCTGGCAGTAAAGTTTACATTTCTAAGCATTAATTCTAGGTGGCTTTAAGGTCACTCCCCAGCCAGGACAGCCAACAGCCATATCCCTTTACTACCCTATAGCCAGCTTACCTCTCCTCTGTAGTTCTCTGACCACCCTTACCTGCTAGCCTCTCGCCTCAATCCCAGACCAGTCTTCTCCCTCTCAAATTCCACTGCTGTTATTTCATGTTTGTCCACTAGGTGGCACCCTTACTTAGTCCTACCTTCCTCACATTTTATCCTATAACTTAATAGCCTAACATTTCACAGTACCTGGTCTAAGTATTGCCTGTTAATTTTGGCCACTATTTCTTATTACACCTAGTTTTAGCACCCAACTATCCCCTTACTACCCCCTCCACCACTTTTCCTAAACTATATACCTACTCACAACTTTAGTTACCTTACATATGCAGCATTTTCACTGATTATTCTTTCTGCTGCTTCTTCCTTCTCGTGTCTCTTCCCGCTCTGTTCGCCCTGTGGGCTCAGTCCACTTCCCTACCCCCATTTCCCACACACCCCTATGGTTCTAGGCTTATACTTCCAAACCACACCCATTTCATCCAGACCTAGTACAGCTATACTTTAGGTAATATAACCACACCATCCTCACATTAGAACCAATCAACACATCCCTCTTCTTAGATAGCTGCACCAACTTATATCTCACAACTTGTCTTAGTATTACTCCTACCTCCCTTATAGCACCATTGCTTAAATTTCCACTATGCCTACATCAATAACCACTGTACAATTTAAGCTGCTACATATTACCACACTTTACCATTTCTAGCCTCAGCCTACCTCCTAACCTCCTTTGAACACACACAATATCTTCAATTTCACTACCCTCCCAAACAAAAACTACACTGACTCTTACTATCTCCCAAAATCACATAAACTTAACCTCTGTTCCTAACTACCTACTAGAAAAAATACCACAGACTGACCCCCATCAAGTACAAGGATCTGAAAACCAAGAAATCTCTAAACCTAATCTTTAACCTACATGATCCTTTGTGTATACTGAAAAAACATTCCTTACAAGATGGTGACATTCACCCTAATCCTGGCCCTGCTAGTTAACAACTGAACTTCATAAACCCAGCCCCTCCAACTCACCTACCCCCACCAAACTCATTAACTCACTCTATATATTGCACATCTCAATATACAGAGCATTAATAACAAAGTTTCCCAACTCCATGTTCTTTTAAATGTACACTCTTTTGACATCCTATGCCTTACAGAGATATGGCTAAAACCATGTACTCAAGATACTGAAATCATCCCTCCTGGATACAATATTATGAGATTAGACCACAAACATAAAAAGTGAGGGGGGAGTAGTTACCTTTTACAGAAACTAGTTACAATTTACATCTTTAAGACTATAAACCACCTCTTGAGAATAATGTAGAAATCCTTATTTCCAAACTTCAGCTCAATTGTAGTAAATCCTTATATATCATCTGTATCTATCTACCCCCTGGTAATAATACCAGTATACTCGAGGATATCCTCTGCTCTCTGTCAGCATCATTCCCACAAGAAACTATAATCCTAGGGGATTTCAATATTGACTGGAAGTGTATCAGTACTGAACATCCTACTTCCCATATTAATCTTCATGGCTTTTCTCAAATCATCACCTTCCCAACTAGAAGTAACAAACCAAACAACACCTTAGATTTGGATTCTCATAAATAAACACCACCACTCTTACAAGATAGGAATCTTCCCAGATGATATAAGTGATCACTCATTGACCTATATAATCAGGCAAAATATCGATATTCCCTACATCGCCACATATAGGACAATACGTTCTAACAAAGATTTTAATCCTGCTCTATTCCAAACTTAGGGCATGTCATTGGGCTCCCTTAAAAAGTCTTCCACTTGAAGAGGCAGTTAAATACTTTAACATTAAATTCTTAGCTATCCTAGACCAACATACACCAAAACATATTGTAAGAATTTGGTTAAAACCAGCCCCCTGGCTCTCTAAAGACACCAGACAGAAAATCCTAGTTAGAAACAAAGTTTGGACCAGGTGGCGAACTACCAAAAATTCTTTAGATCAACATATGTTTAGACAGATGAGAAATGAAACAAAAAAACTATACTGTCAGATAAAAAAATTACTTTCAAATGCAGCAGACACACCACAATAATCCACAAAAGTTTTGGGCGAGTATTAATAGACTCCTACACCCAGGACAATCTAGTACACCAACCCCACTAGGTATTAATCACAAGAACCCCAAGCAAACTGCTAATGCCTTCAATACCTTCTTCACAGAAGCTATACAATCTCTAGCAAACCAACTATCCCCTGACAGCTCAAACCTTGTTACCTCCATGGCTAGCTCGCTCCCTACATTTCAACTGCAATCTATCCCAACACACTTTATCTACAAGCTCATCCAAAAAGTAAAACCTTGTAGCCCATCAGCAGACCAGCTGCCTACTGAATACCTGCAGAAGGCCACTAAAGTTGTAGCCTATCCTATATCCATCCTCATAAACAGAACCATTAATGAGGGGAGCAATTCCAGTAATCTGAAAGATCTTACATCATCCCCCTACACAAAGGTGGTAACTCTAAGGAATATTCTAACTATTGTCCTATAGCTCTACTATCACCTTTAGCAAAAATAATGGAAAAATGCATTCATAAGCAACTACTCAACCATCTAATTCAAAACGACATACTTGCTGAGTGCCAACATGACTTTAGGTCATTTCATAGTACCACTACTGCCCCCCCTATCCTTCTCTGACTCTATTAACAAAAATAGAAATAAGAATATTCTCTCTTCAGCACTCTTCATTGAGCTATCCAAAACCATCAGCTGCTTATAAATATTCTAAAATCACTTTCTCTTGATGCACTGTCTATAAAATGGTTCAGTTCCTACCTCAGCAATAGGCAACAAGCTGTGCTCTGGGAGAATAACCTATCTTGCCACCTACCTATCACCATAGATGTTCCTCAGGGCTGCATTTTAGGCCCTCTACTATTCTCTGTTTTCATCAATGATCTACACTTAATTCCTCAAGCTACCTTTATACAATATGCAGACGACTCTACAATAATATGCTCAGCCAATTCTTCATCTGAACTGCATTCCTTAACTCAAAAAGTGTTCAACATAGTCGAAACATGGTTTCTTAAATGTTGCCTCCTCTTAAATACAACAAAAACCAAGCTCTTGCTCTTCACTCCTACCCAAAAGTCCTCCTCAATAGATTTCTCAGTCACATTTAACAATGGTACACTCATATCACCTGATTTAACAACCAAACTCATAGGAGTTACAATTGATAACCTCAACTTTGATACTCATATTAACAACACTGTAAAAACAGTTCAGAAAAAATGGGCTCCCTCTATAGAATCAAACATTTCCTCACTCCATTAGCTAGATCTACAATTGCCCACTCCCATCTAATCTCAACACGTCTTTATGCCTCCCCAGTTTATACTAATCTGTCCAAAAATAATCTTCTGAAACTGGCTAAATCCTACCATAATATTGTCATATTTACACAGGAAAACCATTCAGAACTCATCATTGTCAGAATCTAAAACTACTAGGTTGGCTGGAACTAGACAATCAGCTTAACTTTAACCAACTTACAATTGCCCATAAGACCCTTTACCATCCTCATAACACCCCAATACTTTCTAGCCTTATCACCCCTACAATAATCTTAATACACTACGCTCATCTAATAAACTACTAGTTTGCATAAGTCAATCCAATAAAAAGGCAGGTGACTCTCTGTTCTCAAACACAGCTGGTAAAAACTGGAACCTTATACCCAGTGACCTTACATCACTCCCTAACACTTTTTAAACAAAAACTTAAAGTTCACCTGGGGACACACTGGCTTTGCCCCTGTTGTAACCCTGACTAACCATTGACTTATTTTCTACCACTTTTTCTTCTTCTCCCTCTCTTTGACTAACTCATTGTTTCTTAATATCAGAGAATTCAGGAATTGTAAACTAAGTAACCATCTATTAAGAATACTTCTTGAGAATTATTTTACCTAATGCTATCTCCTAGATTGTATATACTGTCATATTTAGTGAATTTGTAACAATGTATTAATATTTGTACTTGCCAACATTTTTTAAATCTTTATTACTGTAATAAATTATTTTCTTTGAAGCTTATCTCCCCGGGCCTCCACTGAAAATGGACATGTATCCAGTTAGACTAGCCTGGTCAACAAATGTAAAATAAATATATAAAATAAAAATTTACTTAGTTATAAACAATGTTACTGTCCTGTGTAGTCTTTTCCTTGTACTTTCTGAAAACTTTATTGTAATGCTTTTACAAATGCAAGCTTTCGAAAATATTATGGAGCAAGCATTCTGTTTCCTGTAATCAAACACTCATATACATGAAGGAATAAGCACATTTTAAATAAACATATTAATGATACATTATATGTTTATCAGTCCTTCAATAATCTGACAGAAATGGAAATAATATAGTTGTGTCCTTTTCAAATGCGGCATCCATAGCACATGCTTGCTGGATCTGTTTCCTCTTCATCCTGTCCTTACTTGTTAAATCTTTATCTATCAATCTGCATTACAGTATGAAGTACCGTTGCCTCTTTAGTTACCCCAGGCTACCAGGATCAGTGCCTTACTTAGCAGTAGCTCAATGTTTTGTGAGCTTTATTGAGCTAATAAGCACTGAAGCAAAATGTACATTTAGCAGTGTTACTGGTGCTTTCTTGAATCTGTGCCAATGTGACAAATTTAGAAATGTTGAACTAATAAGTATATATTACATGAACTTTAGTGTTTTGGGTCGATTTTGAATATTTTAGTTGCTTGTAAGGAAACTGTTTTTCCATTACTTAAACTGCCACTGGTTTAGCACATACGTAGATTTTTTGTCACCAGCATGCATCCAGCTAATGCTGTTTCACTGTTTTTGTGGTAATTAAAATAAGCAGTTCTTTGACAATCAGTACTGCTACTGCTGCTGGGTTGTGTAAAAACTGCCTCATTAAACATGACAGATACCAGCCTCATGACCAAGAACGTAAACTATCAGTATCAAAATATAAACTTTATAATGCAATTGCTTTACATAACAAGAGTTATCAAAGAATTATGATATTGAAGAGGTAGGAAATGCCATTCCTAACATATCTGAAAGAGTTGATGTATCTGCAACTAATTTGGGTTAACAGCTTTTATCTTTGTCATGAACATTAACAACAATTTTGATTTACTGCATTTGAATTCAACAGTTTTCAGACATGATGTAGACTGAAATCTACAAAGTCTTTTATTCTTCCTAAATGGCATTTTCAACAGCTATATTTTTAGATTTAACTGTTTTGATGTTATGGTGCAATAGAGTTTCATCTGTCTCTGTCCTCTGAGAACATCAACCCATCTAAATAAGAATTAGTGGTACTCTTTACTTCTGATAGAGAACATTAAAAACCCTGAGAAAATATGGCTTTTATACCCAGTACTTCATTCAAACTCTACTGTGCTTTCACTATAAGAATATTACTCAGTGGCTACTAGCAGTCATGACTTCCAAACACAGATGGAAGCTATTTCATAGAATCTGATTCCTAGGCATTGCTATTGTTGAGAACTGTGGCCTGGAGCTCTTTAAAATCTCTATAGTACGTCTTTCTCTTTGTCATGTATGCTCCATGCCATCCACTTTTTTACTGAATGAAAAAATGCAAATAAGGTAAGACATATGTAATGTGTCACTGAATATAGTATTTTTCACTACATAAATATTAACACATTTTTAGTCGCCTCTCTATCTCAGACAAAGTGAATGTTTGTATTAGTTACATGGAATCTTTTTGTCAGATAAGAAGATGGGTTTCAAGTTGCCAGTTTCAATATTTTAGTGCTGTTTTTGGGTGTTTTGATGTCTGGACATGAACCATATTTCTTTTCTTGTCTTGCATTTAAAATCTACAAATTCTGTTGAGACTTCCAAGATGGCTGCACACTGAGTAACAGCGTCTTTCTAGTTCTCCCAGTGTGAAAACTGAAATTCAGCAGACAAGGCCAGTAGACTTGTGTTTATGGGTACATTTCAGTAACTGACTAGTTAGTCCACTACCTTGATACAGGAATAAAGAAATACAGAAGACCTGGAAAAAAATCAGCTACAAAAAGTGAGGAAGAAACATTGAATGGGGAAAGTTCTGCAGCTGTTCAGCAAAAAACAATGCAACCTTCAGAAATTACTTTTAATAACCTACAGGAAGATACAAGACAACTGCATACAGACCTGGTTAAACTAAACAAAACACTAATGGGGTATATGAACACAATCAACAAAAGGCTGGAAAGAAATGGAAGACAATTTAAATAAATATTCAGATGAGATGATAAAGCTGCAAAAATCAGACGTTGAAATGAAGAAACGGCTGGTTGAATATAAGACTGCTCAGGAAGAGATGTTTCAAGAAATAATAGAGGGCAGAGAATGTAGGGAAAACCTGAGATTTGCAGCTATATCAGAGAAGCTGGAAGGAACAGACTGCATTAACTTTATGACACAAATAAGCAACTAGACTGATATTCCACAGGAGGAGTTGTTAGTTGAAAGAGCACATCATGTGTATGCTCCAAACTTAGCTATAAGAAATCAACCAAAACCTTTAATAGTAAAGATGCAATCCTACCAGCAGAAGGAGTTGATTCTGACAAAACTGTGGCAGAAGGACAAAATACTAAATCTGAGACAACAGAGTGTTTGTGGAGAATGACTACTCATTGTACACCAGGCAGAAGAGGAGTAAATTAATTCCACTATTCAGGGAATGTTAGGATGCAGGTGTGAGATTCAAACTGTTGTATTCAGCTGTCTTTATGGCATTCTTCCCTGGAGGGACATCATTTTTGATGAAGTGCATGCTAAGGAGGAAATACAAATGTTTGCCCAACAAAAAGTGAGCTGTGAGATGGGGAGATTCTGCTTCTTGTTCTTCTGGTAAGGAGGACTACAGAGAGACTGTATCTGTGAAACCTTTTAAGTATTTCAATGGAAAATGTTGGAGAGAAGGAAGAGAGCATGAGTGTTGACAAGAAGAATCAAGAGTATGTTGGAAGTGAAGTGATAACAGGATTTGGGAGATGGAGAAGAATAGTAATAAAACCAGTGAATCAACGTGGGATTATAATGCAATAATTATGTTTGTAAAATATGACAGAACAAGAAAATCTGGTGGTAATGGCCTTTTTCAAAATTTCTTGGATTTGTGGGGGACTCTAAAGTATATGCCCTACTTCATGTCATTAATGTTTAGAAAAATGCTTTGGGGAGGGGAAGAGAGGGGAGAAAGCTAACTGTAAGTAAAAACAACATTTTATTTTCTTAATAGTACTGTATTTGTAGTGTAATGGTTTTCTTTGCACACTATTTCGAAGTGTAATGGGGATTGTAAATATAGGCAATGCAATGCAAAAAGAAAAGCATTGGTCAAAAAGGCATCACAAAGTTAAAATTAATGTGCTTTTTTCATTGTATGGAGAAATGACTATATTAAGGACCTTATATTGATTAGTTTTAAGAGAGCAGGTAAATGAAAAAGATTATAGAATATTATGAGGCTTTTTTTCCTAGAAAATACATGTATACTTAGTACAAATTCTGCAGCTGGTCTTCAGGTTTCCAAAGCCAACTTCATGCTTCTTAAGACAGAAGTGGCAAACTTCACGACACCCATGCTGACTGACAGTAGAGATATGACTGCTGGATCCTATACAATTGCACTTTATAAACACTTACACGAGTGCATGGATTGTGCAATCCCTAACAGAACCAAGATGCTATCCTGCAAAAATGGAAGCCTGCTATAAACAAACTCTACAACAGAAGAAAGAAACTGTTGCAAAAAAGATTAAAATCCCATGATTGGAGGAATTCCATGGTCAGCCTCAGTAAGAAGCTGAGATCCCTCATAAACTCCTCCAAAGCTAGTTATGAAAACAAAATCACCACTGATTCTAAAGACAACCACAAAGCATTCTATAGCTATGTCAAGAATCTCAATGGCAATACTCGGATCTCCTCTGAGTTACAGCACAATGGCACTAAATATACAGAACCAACTGATATTGCCAACATCCTGGCAGATAGGTTCAATGCTAACTTTACCCCTCTCTCATCCCCTAAAGGGCCCATCTCTATACCTGAAGAATGCAAAGTACCTGTAATCATGGCTGCACAGGTAAAAAACACACTCTCCAAAGCCAAGAACACAGCATCCATGGGACCTGACAACATCCCAGGCTGTGTTCTACATGAACTACAGAATGAACTGGCACCCCACCTAAGTACCATGTTCAATCATAGCCTCACCTCAGGCTTTGTGCCCACTGAATGGTGCACAGCAATGGTTATCCCACTCCACAAAGGGGGAGCCACCACAGACCCCGGGAACTACTGCCCCATTAGCCTGATGAGCCTGGTCTGCAAGGCTATGGAGCATATCATTATGGAACTTATAAACAATGGCATTGGTAATCTCCAAATTCTGGACCCTACCCAGTTCGGGTTTGTAAAAGGCAGATCATGTCTCCTAAACCTGATAGACTTCTTTGAAGGGGTCACCAAAGCTGTAGATGAGGGTAAGGTGGTACACACAGCCTATCTAGATCTCACCAAGGCTTTCAATACCATCCCCCACTCTGGAATTCTAGACAAACTCACTAAACTAGGTATAAATCCCTATGTCACAAGATGGGTTGCAAACTGGCTCACTGACCGAACCCACACTGTGAAAGTAGCAGACTCTAAATCTAACTTCAGACCAGTGACAAGTGGAGTACCACAAGGTTCAGTCCTAGGTCCTTTATTGTTTGGTATCTACTTCTCTGAAGTACAGGCTAACACAGAAGGTCTTTGGCTAACAAAGTTCACAGATGACTGCAAACTAGGAGCCATAATCAAATCTCCTAATGAAAGTGGACATCCTACAAAAGGGCCTCCCTGAGACAGATGCCAGGTGTCAAAGCCATGGCCTCAAGCTCAATGCCAAAAAGAGCATTGTCATCCCTTTTGGTAAATACTCTGTACCCATGAACTACCACATAGGCGGTAGTCTACATAACACCAAAAGTGTAATAAGAGACCTTGGTACACAGGTGGACAGTAGTCTCTCCTTTGATAATCACATTGCCACAGTAGTCAGGAAATCCTTTTATGTGGCACACCTCATCACAAAAGGTTTCTCATCCAGGAAATAAGAGGTCATTGCTCCCCTCTACTCATCACTCATTAGACCCATGATAGAGTACAATGCCCCTTTTGGTATGTACCTCACAAGACATCTACAACAACTGGAAAGGCCACAGAAATACATCACAAAGAGTATTATTGGCCTCAAACAGATGCCCTATGCAGACCATCTCAAAAAACTCCAGCTTTACTCTGTTGCATATCACATACTCAGAGGCGATCTCTGCCTAACATACAAAGTTATGTCAAACCCAGTGCTGTTGGACATACTCCATGTAAAGAAATCCCAACCCCTCCAAGCTACATACTCTAGGGACTTTAAGCTTGTCACCACAATAAACAGAACATACTGGAGGGATAGATTCCTATCTCAGAGACTTCCCATACTCTGGAACAAACTACCTATCTATATCAAACAAAGCTCCTCATTAGCACTCTTCAAGAAAAATCTTGATGATTGGATGGGAGATAGGAAATTCACCCTGGGGATCACGTCTGTGGCTCTGCTTGACAGGGGCACAGGAAAATAATTTTCTTGGGTGGCAAAAGCCAGGGTACCATTTGGCTAGGCTTATATAGGCCCTAGGGCCAATAGCTTAGTACCTACCTATGAACAATCTGATGAAGAGAAATTGAAGACAGTCTGGTGGAAGGGGATTGACTGAGGGGTGAAAAAGAGAAATTGGCTAGGACGTAATGTTCTCAGAAAGCAATCAGGGGATTTCCCAGCTGAGAGGGCTTTAAGGATAAGACGAAACCAATCAGACCTGAAGTAAAATTTTCTCAGTTTTTTTAAAATGCAATGGGGATACAAATATAAACAGGTGTTTTTTTTTTTTTTTTCCTTTTTCTCCCTTTTCTTTTTCTTAGTTCAGTTTTAAGAAACATAGGCACTGCAATGTAAAAAAAAGAGGTAGAGAGGAAAGGTCTGGTTAAGAGAGTATGACAACAGAAAAATCAGTGTGTTTTTTCCCATGCTTACAAAAGGAAGTGACTGGTTTAAGACCATAGACACGTTTATTACAAAGCATGTAAATGAAAAAGAATATTAAATATTATAAGGCTTTTTTTCTGGTAAACAAGGCACCCTTAGCAGTTTTGTGTCTGGATTGCATGTCACCAGAAGGAAATTTGATAAAGAGAAATGGCTTGGAGAAAATGTTTACTGAAACCATTCAACTGTTTCTCACCTGGGAGAGCTATAAAGATGGACAAAAACAAATAGTACTTACTAATAGCACAGGCTGTATCATGTGTCTTAGCATGACTAACCTTTCTTTTTGGTTAACTCTAGCCTGTCTGTGTGGCTATCAGCTTAGAAATTTTGTTATTGGAAAGCAAAAACTTCAATATTTGAAGATGTACATAGTTTTGTGTGTTATTGTTAAGTTAATAGGTTTTAGTGGGGTTTTGGGGTGTTTTGTTCTGTTTTAGGGCATAAAAAACTAGTTACATAAGATGTGGCATTGACTCAAATGGATATGACAAGAAACAACTGTATAAAAGACCAACCTACCAAACAGTAAATGCATGTAACATAAAAGTTGTAACTAGACATTTAACAAAAAAGCAGTTGTACATAAAAGATGGTAGTAGCTATATAAGAAAATGATGCTTTCTGTAACATCTTTCAATCTGAATGATCTTACAGATAAATATAAAAAAGAGTAGTGTGCTGTAATACAAATGTATAGTGAAAATAGCTATGCTACAAGAGACACACCTGGAAAGAACTTAACGTGAATTTGATAAGGAAACGTTTTCAAGATGGCTATTCAGTGGAATATCTGGACAAAGGAAAAGAGTACTTGTATTAATTGCAAAAGAAGCTCCAATAGTGATAGAAGAGGAAAAAAAAGATAATAATGGAAGATGTATAGTAGTAAGAGGTTACTGGCATGCATTTACATTCCACCTAAAACTGCTATAATAGAGCTTAAGAAAATTCTGGGAGAAATGATCAGCTTTCAGCAAGTAGTGCCAACTTTACCCCTCTCTCTCCCCCTAAAGGACCAATCTCAATACAGGAAGAATGCCAGGCACCCAGCATTACTGCAGCACAGGTTAAAGCTGCATTCCATGGGAGCTGACAATATCCCTGGCTGTGTTCTACATGAATTACAAAGTGAACAGGTGCCACATCTGTGTGTTCTGTTCACTCACAGCCTCAGCTCAGGCATTGTCCCTACCGAATGGCACATTGCTACAGTCATCCCACTCCATAAAGGAGGCATGACTACAGACCCTGGAAATTATAGCCCCATTAGCCTGATGAGTCTGTTATGTAAAGCTGTGGAGTGCATCATCATGGACCTAATTAACAAGGATATAGGGAATCTCCAAACTCTAGATCCCACGGTCTGGTTTTGTGAAAGGTAAATCATGCCTGCTCAACCTAGTTGACTTCTGTGAGTCAGTCACCAGAGTGGTGGATGAAGGTAAGGCAGTTCATACACCTTACCTCTATCTGGCCTAGGTCTTTGATGCCATTCCTCACTCAGGAATTATTGATAACTTCAGCAAACTAGGCATCAACCTCTATATCACTGTGAGTTGCAAAGTGGCTCACAGAACCCACAGTGCGCAAGTAGCGGACTCCAAGTCAGACTGACAACCAGTCACGAGTGGAGTCCCACAGGGATCAGTCCTGGGTCCTCTCCTGTTTGGCATCTACTTTTCAGAAGTCCAGGCCAACACGGAGGGATTCTGGCTGACCAAATTCGCAGATGACTGCAAGTTGGTAGCCATTATTAACTCCCCAAGTGATGCAGACATCCTACAGAAAGGCCTCACTGAGACCAATGACACGTGTTGAAACCATGGCCTTCAGCTTAATGCCAAGAAATGCATTGTCATCCCCTTTGGGAAAAACTCAGTTCCCATTAATTATCACATCAGTGGGAGCCCACTTAACACTGAAGGTGCTATGGGAGATCTGGGGACACAGGTTAACAGCAACCTCTCCTTCGACCACCACATTGCTACTGTGGTCAGAAAGTCCTTCTATGTGGCACATCTCATTACCAAGGGTTTTGCATCTGGGAAGAAAGAGGGAATCATTTCTCTCTACTCTTCCCTCATTAGACCAATCATAATAGTATAATGTCCCATTTGTCATGTACCTCACTTGATACCTGCAAAAACTGGAGAGGCCACAAAAGTATCTCACAAAGAGGATCCCATGCCTTAAACACATGTCCTACATGGACAGACTCAAAAAACTCCAGCTATTCTCTGTCTCATATCGTCTACTAACAGGCGATCTCTGCTTGACTTACAAAGTCATGTCTGACCCAGCTCTATTAGAAATGCTACATTTAAAGAAAACCAAATCTCTCTGCACCACATGCTCCAGAGACCTCAGCCTCATTACCACAATCAACAGAACATGCTGGAGGGACAGGTTCATAACCCAGAGACTGCCCATGCTCTGGAATAGACTTCCCATAAATGTCAAGCAGAGCACCTCACTAACCCTCTTCAACAGAAATCTTGATGAGTGGATAGGAAATAGAAAGTTCACCCTGGGGATCACTTCAGTGGCTCTACTTAATAGAGGCACTGGGAAATAACAAAGGACGGCACAATGCCAGGGCACTTCTATGGGCTAGGCTTGTAAAGGCCCCAGAGCCATTAGCCTAGTACACACCTATGAACCTATGAAAATTACTTACAGGTGAAGACTAAAATTTGGTTTGCAAAGTGAAGATGTGTCTGGGGTCAAGAAGGAGAATTATAACAAAGGAGGGTAGATTTTTGAAGAAATTTATGAAAATGTTTGGCATGGAAGATGTGAATTCAGTACTAGGGTTTCTGAGTGAATTTACATATTATTCTCCAAGATAGAAAAACTGGGCTAGGCTAGATAGAATTTATAACTTACAGGAACATGTGCATTTAATTGAAAGTCTTGAAATGCAACTAATAACTATTTCAGATCATGCACCAATAATAACTAAAATAAATATGCAAGGTAATAAAATAAAAATGAGACACTGAAAAGAGAGGAATTTAAGGAATGGGTTTTGAAATTCAGGAGCTACTAGAGAAGACCTAAATTTATTCTGAAAATATAGCTAGGGAGTGGGATAAAATTTGAAGTGGAGTTTAAAACTAGGGTGGAAATAAAGGAAAGGGAGATATGGTTAAGAAGTAACAAGACTTATTTAGAGGGACTGACAAATGTTGAAGTATTGCAAAATGGGGGGAATCTCTCAGAACAAGAAAAGGAGCAACTGCAGAATGCTAAACAAAAAATAAGGGATTACCTTGATAACATGCATGAGTTTAGAAAGATTGCTGTTAAGCAACTGTTTTTTGATAATTGCAGAGTGCAAAAGCTTTTAGCATGACTACTCATGCAACAGAAAGTAGAAAAGGCTGTCACCCTGTAGAAGTATTAGAAATATTTCAAAAATATTTATGAATGTTTATGTAAAGCAGAGAAATATGGAAATCAAGAAAAGGTACAAATGGAAATGTTTATGGACGAATTAAGCATACTAAGGTTAGAGGTAGATGAGGCTCAATTACTAACAGGATTGCAGGATACGAGATAAAATGGCTATGTATAACCAGTCTACAGGAAACCCCCCAGGAATAGATGGTATTCCTGTGGAAGTTTGGAAGCTAAGGGGGAAAAAACTGATAATGTTACAAAAAAAAAACACCTTCCAGATCTTTAAGAGAAGTACCAGCATACTGGAAGAAGGTGGTGATAACTGTAATACTTGGAGGGTAAAGATGCATCAGATCCAGCTTCATACAGGACCATTTCAATACTAAAGCATGATTATAAACTGTCGATAATGGCTAAAAGAACAGCAAAAGTGATACCAAAGTTCATAGATATGCATCAGTGTGGTTTTGTGGAGGGGAGGAAAACATTTGACAGCATTAACAGAATAATGATGATCCAGAGGGAAGCAGAATGTAAGAAAATACCACTGTTATTGGTGGGTCTTGATGTAGAGAAAGCATTTGACAAAGTAGAGTGGGACTTCATGAGCGGGGCAATGGAAGCATTTGCCTTCCCTGATACAATTATAAGGTTGATTAGAAGTATATATGAGGGATTGGAGGCAATAATTAAAGTGGGGGGCATCCTCTCTGATAACGTTTGCTTGAGTAGAGGAACCAAGCAGGGTTGTCTGCTTTCCCCTTTGTTGTTTGCATTATATTTAAAACCACTGCCAAAGAAAATAAGGAAGTTAGAAATTCAAGGATATAATTAGTATGGTAGTCAGGAAAAGCTGGCTCTATTTGCAGATGATATTTTATATATGACAAAACCAGAAAGGGACATTAGTGTTGTGAAATATTTTTAAGACAGTTTCAAATCTTCTCTGGATACAAAATTAATGAAGCTAAAACAAAGGTAATGGTGGTAAATTGTGTACCCACATATAAATTGGTCCAACGATATCCATATTTATGGGACATTTATAAAAAGATGTATTTAGGAGTATGGATTAGGAATGACTCTGTTATGGCAGCTAAGGATATGTGGAAAAGACTAAACAGAAGATAATACAAACATTGAGAAACTGGAAGCTTTGTTGTATGGATATGGATACTAAGATACAAGCAATTAAAATGTTTTTAGTCCCTTTAGTCTTGTACACAGGCAGGGATATTTTTATCAACCAGAGGAGAAGCTGTGGATAGCAATTAAGTGTTGAAGGATTTTATCTGGGAAGGAAAGACAGAAAGGGTCAAGTGGGATAAGCTGATTCTTGCAGTAGAACAAGGCAGACTAGGATTACTCAATTTGAGGGGGTATTTTAGAGCAACACAGTTGATGCTCTTGTACATAGCACAAGCAGAAAACTACAGTTCGAAGTGGAAAGGAATGACTATGATACTGGGCGGGGGGCTCAAGAAATAAGGAGAGATTGGGATTTTGGATGCAGACTCTTAAGGAAACCAAAAAAATCATACAGAATATTATATTCATAAATAACAGGCATTATTCTAAGAACTAAACCAGCACAAGAATAGCGAAAAGAGATTCTGCTGATAGCAATTACTGAAGTTAGGGATAGAGTTAATAGGCAAGAGGGGGCTGGAATTTATTGGAGAAAACTGGCAAAGGAACCAAGGTACTGGGAGGAAATAACTAGAAAGGGAAAGTTATAGAATGGCAAGAGGCCAATAATGTCTTTGGGTTGCAAGTTAGAGATTGCCTTCTCTATCAAGGATTGATATCAGAATGTAGGCAAAGAGAAATAGGAGGGTCCTAAATGAAAGTTCAGCACTGGTAGAATTTGTAATGGACTCTAGATCAGAAGCTGCTGTTAAAGTAATAATTAAAGAGCATATAAAATATTGTGTGATAATTATAGGAATCAATCAGAGGAGCTTAGAAAGGATTGGGAAGAGAGTTTGGATAAGCAATTCACAAAGCGACAATGGAGGATATATATATATATATATATATATATATATATATATATATATATATATATATATACCAAATATGCAACAAAGTCTAGATAATTTAGGGTCTTTTCCTGCGTTTACATAGGTAGGTTTATACCCCAAGTAGACTCAAAAGAATATTTTCCTTGTGTAGATAGCAAATGTTGAAGGTGTGAAGTGCAAGAAAGAGGTGGGTGGGAACATATTTTTGGGAAGTATAGTGAGCTGGTGGACTTTAGGGATTCCCTGCTGACCACTTTGTCAGAGATGTAATGAGCTGATTGGATTGACTAGGGAGATGATTTTTTTGAGCTACAGTACAGAACTGGAATTGCCTAGACAAAGTAAAGCCTTGCTGAGTCTAATTATTATGGCTGCCAAAAAAGCAATTAGTAGAAAAGGGAAATCAAAGTCCAGACCAACTTTACTAGAAGTAACCGAGATAAAACAACTGGAATTGGGATCTTTAGAAAAGGGACGGAACAAAGGACATAGGAAAAAAATGGGAATTGTGGGAAAAATTCTATGCAGAGAAGGAACAAAGTTTAAGAGGCAGGATTTGAATAAGCCATATAATGCTTAAGTGAGAATGACTGGATAGTTTATGTGATGTACAATGTTTGCAACTACAGTTGTTTCAGTGGTCTCTGTGATGTATAATGTTTGCAACTAAAGTGGTGTCAGTGTTTGTTTTTTATTTATATAAATATAAGACTGCCTGTCATACGTGATAATTTAATAAAGATGTTTATTGGAAAAATTGCCAGTGGTTCACTTTTAGCTCCTTTCACTGACAAGATTGGTCTAAAAGGGAGATTTGTTCTGCACTTGTGAATTTTGGGGATGCTGAATATTGATGCGACAGCTGGTTTAACATTCAGCTACTCCCACTGGTCATGTTCAATTTCCCCCTGTAAAACCATATCCACCAACAAAAAGTTTAACTTGGCATAAGCGATGTTAATCTCATTAAGGGCAATTGTTATATGCACCCTCCTTTGAGAGCAGCTGAAACATTTTTGAAGAATAATCAACACCGGTCATTAAGACCACCCTCCTCATCCTTATGTGGTTTCATTATTCATAAACATTTGTCACGTTAGTGAATTTCTTCATTCATCATGGGACAGATTATCAGAAAATACATTCTTTTTGCTGTACAAATTCCTAAACTGTCCTTCACATATTTTTTTCACCCTCTGAAGTTTCTCATCTTTCATTGGCTTGTGTAATTAGTTAAGGCATAACATAAGACTTGGAAGGCTTTAAGATAGCCATTCCAAACTGTTTCTTGTGTTACATTTTTCAGATTGTATGACTACTGATTTAAAAAAATGCAAAATGAGTTTGCTGTACAAATAGTTTAAAACTTTTGGAATACCATGTTTCTTCCTCAGTATGGCAAAAGGTGACACAGTAGAGACAAATCTGTAATTTCTGGCATCTTCATTTCTTTAATTTCCATTTGGGACCACCACGGCATGTCTTAGTTTCAGTGGAATAGTGAAACAGTCTTCCTGATAAACCAAGGAGACAGGAATGGTAATGACAACAGCAGGGTTACTTGGGTAAAGCTCCATCCACCTCTAGCTATTGCTTTATTTTGATTCGATTTAGGTGTTTTTAGTAGCTCATTGTTTGAATGCTCACAGCTAAACTGTGGGTTTAATGTAAATTAATTATACGTATCCACTGAAATAGAAAATGAGATTTTAAAAATGGTAATGATAGTGTAAAGTAACATATGCCATGCAAATCATTCTCTGCAATGTCATACAGTTGGCACTGTGGTGTAGTTCACATCAGTCATTACACTGGCAAAAGAATAGCACAAATCTATGTAAAAGAATTGCTCTAATTAACCTCATGCTATAGTGCATTACATAATGTAAATCAGATTTGATCTTTGTTTATGTTGCACCACATCTCTGCCAAATATCTGTTTAAGGAGTATCTAATACTGGGGCATGGTGCAAGTTATAACATTCTAGTGGAGAGCCATATGGTCTGGGCCCAGTGAGACAGAGGTCCCCTTGTCTCACCTTTTAAGAAACAAGCTTTTGTTTGCTCATGGTGTATGATCTTGGCTAACAATACCTCAAGGTGCTTGAATCTGTGTTTAATTTGCTTTCTATACTATCATGCTGATGTGTTGAACATGAGGCATACCACATCGTAACCTGACTGCATGTGAGTTGTATCTGAGAATCACTTCTGTACTATCAAGTTAGTCTAGGCATATCTTTTCATTCTAGCACTGATCTTACTCAAAGCTGCTGTAGTACTCCATGTACTCTGTTGCTGTAGTACTTCATGTAGTCCATTGCTGTAGTATTCCATGTATTCTATTACACCACTGTACTTTAAGGATTGTGGGGGTAGCAGACATGTGCAGACAATGGTAGGAAATATAGTGTATAATGCATCATATTGTGCAGACAGTGGTAGGAAGTATAGTGTATAATGCATCATATTGTGCAGACAGTGGTAGGAAGTACAGTGTATAGTGCATCATATTGTGCAGACTATGGTAGGAAGTACAGTGTATAATGCATCATATTGTGCAGACTATGGTAGGAAGTACAGTGTATAGTGCATCATATTGTGCAGACTGTGGTTGGAAGTACAGTGTATAATGCATCATATTGTGCAGACAGAGGTAGGAAGTATAGTGTATAATGCATCATATTGTGCAGACAGTGGTAGGAAGTACAGTGTATAATGCATCATATTGTGCAGACTATGGTAGGAAGTACAGTGTATAGTGCATCATATTGTGCAGACTGTGGTTGGAAGTACAGTGTATAATGCATCATATTGTGCAGACAGAGGTAGGAAGTACAGTGTATAGTGCATCATATTGTGCAGACTGTGGTTGGAAGTACAGTGTATAGTGCATCATATTGTGCAGACTGTGGTTGGAAGTACAGTGTATAGTGCATCATATTGTGCAGACTGTGGTTGGAAGTACAGTGTATAGTGCATCATATTGTGCAGACTGTGGTTGGAAGTACAGTGTATAATGCATCATATTGTGCAGACAGTGGTAGGAAGTACAGTGTATAGTGCATCATATTGTACAGACTATGGTAGGAAGTACAGTGTATAGTGCATCATACTGTGCAGACTGTGGTTGGAAGTACAGTGTATAATGCATCATATTGTGCAGACAGTGGTTGGAAGTACAGTGTATAATGCATCATATTGTGCAGACAGTGGTAGGAAGTACAGTGTATAGTGCATCATATTGTGCAGACTGTGGTTGGAAGTACAGTGTATAGTGCATCATATTGTGCAGACTGTGGTTGGAAGTACAGTGTATAGTGCATCATATTGTGCAGACTGTGGTTGGAAGTACAGTGTATAGTGCATCATATTGTGCAGACTGTGGTTGGAAGTACAGTGTATAATGCATCATATTGTGCAGACTGTGGTTGGAAGTACAGTGTATAGTGCATCATATTGTGCAGACTATGGTAGGAAGAATCTATGGTTCATTATATGCCTTTCCAGATAAGTGGTCCAATTGTTTCCAATGCATGTCATATTAAATAAGTTGCTCCTTGATCAAAATCTTATTTGCAGTACACAGCTATCACCATGCATCTAGGAGCTGTACTATGTTTACAAGTGACTGTTAGTACTATAGTTAAATGAAATCTTACGTATTTTATTTATTATCTAGTTCGTGTGCAATACTGTACTCTGTGACCCTGGAACGTGAATTCTGTTGGGACATTGCTTCTTTATAAGTCATTGGACATGTTCCTAATTTCACCGACTCCCTGGTTTTGCCTTATATTTGTGCCATGCATGCCCCTCTTAATTATTTCTGACTGTCTGGTAAATCTCTGAGGAATACAATCAGTCAATGCTGTTCCTTAGGGTTTTATTCTTATTCAGAAATACATGCTGATGCAAAACCTGTTCAGTAAACTTTTTAACTGAATTAAAGTGATATTTAAATGTTGCCCTTGATTTTGTGCCTTTGCCACCCCGGTATTTTTGGCTTTGTCCATAATACATGAGCAATAAGTTGAGAGGTACAAGCCTGTGCTATGCACGTAACGGTTCAGACTGATTTGTGTTTGTGCTTAGATGGGCTTACCCTATTGACAAATGTCTCTTCCCAAGGGTGACTGCCTAGTTAAGTGACTTAGAGTCAAATAGTGTACACAATCTGTAAGTACAGATAGAAGGTCTCAAACTGTTTACAGGGTAATGCTTGTTAGTAGCTCATTGCAGCTAAACTTCCAGCTTGAAAGAATGTAGCTTGAAAAATGATCTATGCTGAATTAAACTTCCTGTTCTAAACAAAATTGTTATCTAGTATAACTCTGCTTTTAGCCTGTTTGATGGTACAGAGATATAGTATACCCATATGCAAACCACAAATCTGGAATGATCCCAACCTTTTTAGATGATCAACTATATTAGAAACAAGTGAGAAGCTAATGATTTGCCCTCTCCAGGGTAGGAGAGCGAAAGTGCTTCACCCTTGGTAGTGTCAAAATCCACCAAAAGCATGTTGTCTGACTAAAAGATTATGAAATGATCTGCCAAACCTGCTGAGCCAAATGTATCTAACATTGCTTTTTGCAGGAGGACCCCCTCCTCATCACTACCCTGCATGTGGGGACTTCACCTTCCACATTCTCTAACTTAATTATTCTAAATCCAAAGTCATATAACCACAAGGGAGAAAAGAAACATTGAACAAGGATGAAAATTGTAATTGAAAGATCTGAAGTCTTGCAATCTTCTTCTTCTTTCGGCTTTTTCCCGGTTAGGGGTCGCCACAGTGGATCACCTGTCCGCTCATGATTGGCAGTGGAGTTTTACAGTGTCGAGTTGCCAGCCCAGTGCCCAACCTTCCACAAAAGGCACATACACATTCACTCACACCTAGGGCCAATTTAGAGTGTCCAATCCACCTACAGCATGTCTTTGGGATGTGGGAGGAAACCGGAGCACCCGGAGGAAACCCACGCGACCACAGGGAGGACATGCAGACTCCACACAGAAGGCACCCCAGCCAAGGATCGAACCAGGGAATCTCTTGCTGTGAGGCGACAACGCTAACCGCTGCACCACCATGGCCGCCCCATCTGAAGTCTTACAATACCTTCCTTTAATAAGAAACTATAACCTGAGGAAAGTGAATCAGGGAGTTAATGGCTGACATTGTACCTATCATCCATATTTGAAGATTGAAAATGCCATTTCCTACTTCAACACAATATTCCTAAAACTTGTAGATACCTTTACCCCCTTAGGTACAAAAAGAATTAAAAGTAAACCTGCCCCCTGGTTAACTAAGAATACAGTAGCCTCCATGCAATTTTGAGATAAAGTCTGGAAAAGATACCAGAAAAATAAAACTCCCACCACCCTTCATGAATACAAAACACTTCGGAACAAAGTCAAAAAGCTTATAATAGATGACCGTAAAGCTTACTTCTCCATACTCCAAACTAGCCACAAAACAAATCCTAAAAAATTTTGGAATGGTATCAACTCCCTCCTCAATCCCAGCAGAAAGGAAAACCCCTGCCCTGATCCAAATGCTTCAGACACAGATTTAGCCACCCAATTTAACTTTCTTCATCTAATCCATTACCAAACTAACATCTTCCTTTACTAATTACCCTACAGCCTCTCCTCTACCATCCTGTTCATCCTCAAGAACCCTCACCCCCCAATATCCTCCTTTCTCTATAAGACCCATCCCCATATCTCCCATAAAAAAACTTCTTCAGAACCTGAAACCATGCTCCAACTCTCCCGATAACTCCTACTTTCTTAAGGAGTATTTAAGTTCTGACTCCCTTTTGAAGAATTATTCTGGGGGGGGGGGGGGTAACAGTGATTCACATGATGCAGCATTTTAAGTGGGACTGCTCACGGGTTCCTGATATCAAAAGGTATTAAGAGTTGTAGCAGATGGACTCACTCAAACCTTCTGCCATTCCCCCTGTCTTGGCTGCTTTGCTGGATACCGTTCCAGCTGCTTCCTTAGCTGCTGACTCCAAAACTCCTACCCCTAAAAAGCCAGACTGTTTCTATAAGGTGCTAGAAGCTTTCAATTTTCCTTACAAGTGTTCTCTGTCTGTGGTCTCTGTGTCTGCTGATAAGACTTCCTGGTTTTTGCCTTCTTCTAAGCTTAGTCCCTTGGACAAGGACAGTTGAGTTATGGGGAGACTGAGGAAGGTGTATATTTCTGCCACCCTGGCATTTTGTGCCATAAATTATTAAACTCACATGTCCAGGTATATATTTATCCCTCTTATCTCGGCTTGGAGGGATTCTGTTTGACCTGCCTGCATCTGAGTCAAAGTCCACTGCTCTTTCATAGGTGGGATCCAAATCTCAGGTAGCTCTTAACTCCAAGTATAGCTACAATGCTGCTGATGCCTCCTCTAGAGATGCTGCTTCAGGCTGTGTTATGAGATGCTATTACTGGCTTTGGCTTCAGGCTAAGTTTCTTGATGCTTCTTTGAATAATTAAAATCTCTTTGGTACTCCTGTGGCTGATTTATTGAAGAGCTTGAGGTCCAAGATAAGGTCACGAAGGCTCTAAGCAGATTTTTGTTCCTCCCATTCCTTAGTTTGAGGAATTATCCTTCTAAAACTGCTTTTGTTCATAGACTGCCTTTTCAACCCTCTAAAGGTAAGAAAGTTCCTGGGCATGTTTTTTTCTGACAATCCAACTTGGATGCCCAGACCTCAAAAACTTTATCTTCAGGACAAACCTGCCTCCATCTGACATTCTGCCCTCCTTTCCCCTTGGCCAGGTTCCTTTGTCACTCAAACTTTCTCGGACACTCCTTGTTTGGAAACAGATTACTTTGGACTTGTGGGTTCTGTCATTCATCTGTCAAGTCTGCTTCATGGTCTGGAAATCTCCCCCCTTCAGAGTAAATTTCCTATTTTCATGAGTGCTGCATGGTTTACTGGATCAAGGCACCATCCAACCTGTTCCAGAGGAAAGGGTATAGGGTTTTACTTCAAAATGTTTCTGGTCCCCAGAAAGGAGGGGTCCTGAACTCCTGTTGTAGACCTCTTCTTTTTGAATAATTTTCTCATGGTAGCTACCTTCTAGATGCTGTCCCTTCAGACACTGCTCCCCTTTTGCTACCACAGGCCTTTCATGCTTCTCTCAGTCTAAAAGATGCCTATCTTCATATGCCCATTCACTGTGTTTTCAGGAAGTATTTGCATTTCTCTGGGTCTTCCTCTCTTTTTCACTTCTCTGCTCTGCTTTGCCATTTTGGTTTTTCAACAGCCTGAAAGGGTATTCACCAAGTGCCTGGCCCCAGTCGTAGCTTTCTACAGGTTTCAAGAAGCACAGATATTTCCTTATCTGAATGATCTGCTCCTTCATACTTCCTCTCCTTCCAAGCTCCTGCAGGGAGGTGAAACCCTGACTGTGCAAAAGTCACCATCAACCCCCAGAAGTCTGTCCTGTCCTCATCTCTGGATCACATCTTTCTGGGTTGCAGGATCCAAGCTGTTCCAATGTTGGCCTTTCTGCCTACTTCCAAGGGGCTGACTCTAACAACCTATTTCCAGTTCTTACTTCCTCTGTCTCTTCTGCCCACCATTGAATTTGAGGGCTCCGATGACCATCCCTATGTTCCCGTTTGCCAAGCTCTATATGAGAAGGCTTTGGTGGCACCTGTGATCAGTGTGGCTTTGGCATTGCCACCCTCTGGAGTTTCCAGTTCCCTTACTTCCTTGTTTCAATCACAAGCTTCATTGATAGATTCATTTCATATTCCTCAACTCAGGTGTCCCTTTCCAGCCTCCTGCTCCATCTCAGCAGCTCTTTAGACCAGGATGGGGAGCTGCTTCTGGCAGTTTAAGGGTTCAGGATTTGTAGCCCCCTCATCAAAGAATGGCTCACATCAACATCAAAAAGATGTGGGCTCTTATCCTCTCTTCAGACCTTCCACTCCCTTCGGTCCCCTTAAGGGTCTATACCTATACCAGGGGTTGGCAACCTATGCCACACATGCCAAGGAAGACATGCGTAGCAATTTTCAAAGGCATGCTGACTGTGTGTGAGAGATCTGAGCGAGAGCGAGTGAATGCATGTATGAATGAGGAAGAGACTGTGTGGGTGTGCGATCGGACTGAGTGAGTGAATGGATGTATGAAAGATGAAGAGACTGTGTGGATATGCAACTGGAGTGAGTGACTGGATGAATGTATGTATGAAAGATGAAGAGAGTGTGTGTACAGCTAAGGAAGAGGATATTATAACTGCATTTGTAAGTTATTTTGAAAATCAGCACATTGACATAAATAAAATATTCTGTGTTACTACTGATGGCTGCCCCTGCAGTGGTTGGAAAGAACAGAGGATTTGTTAAACTTCTTCAGGATCACATTGGATGTCAAGTATTCAGCTTCCATTGCATTATACACCAGGAGAGTTTGTGTGCTAAGATTTGGTCATGATGCTTGATCTCTGTAATGTAAAATGTTGTCAAGATAGTTAACTTCATAGTTTCTCGCTCTTCATTGACCCACAGGCAATTCAAATCTCTTCTAGAAGAAATGGAGAGCGCATATATAGACAACCTGCTGTACGGCAATGTTCGTTAGCTTAGTCGAGGTAATGTTTTGAACAGATTTGTAGCAAGTCTAGAAGCAATCAAGGGTTTTCTTGATTAAAAAGAACAACATTTCCTGGAACTGAATGACGAAGACTGGCTGTACAAGCTGATGTTTCTGGCGGATATAACTAAACACCTGAATAACTTAAACTTGTGTTTACAAGGACAAGGTCAAACAGTACTTTAACTTTTTGTGCACTGGAATAGATTTCATGAAAAGTAGATACATTTTCCCATGATATTACCACTAACACCAAGTACTTTCTAAATATAAAGGCTCATTCAGATCAATGTACCATCAACAGAGATGAGCTTCAGAATTATGTTGAAGCACTCAAAGGAGAGTTTGCTAAACAAGGTCAAGACTTGTAAATTCACAGGCCCATATTTTCTTACCTCAAGCCTGACTTAATTGATCTTACTACCATCCCATTTGACCTGTCTGTTTTCAAGTGAATGGATTTTGACAATTTAGAAATGCAACATATCGAATTCAAGTCACCCCAGTTATGGACGATTAGATTTGTAGAATTGCAGAAAACTCTTCCAAGTAAACTGCTTGGAAAAGTCAGATGCCATCCTTAACTGCTGGACATCCCTGCCTGAAGTGTTCACCTGCATGAAGAAAGTTGCATTTGCTCTGCTTTCGGCTTTTGAATCAACTTACACATGTGAACAAAGTTTCTCACACATGAAAGCTGTTTTGAGTCCAGAGAGAAGTTGCCTAAGCCATGTGCATTCAGAAGCATGTGTGAAGCTAAAAGTGACCAAATATACACTGATATTGAACAAGTAACCAAGGAGAAGCAAGGGTCCCATTAATTGATTAATGGCACAGATCAATAATAAATGATTATTTATATTAAAAATGTTAATGATGTATTTTATGTTTGATTTATTTTAATAGTTTTGTTCTTCCAACTATTGGACTTTCTGTCTTACAGTATACATTTCACAATTTAAAATTTTCAACTTAAATTTTGCAAAACATATTTTTTGTATTTGTTTCTATGTATATTAAAATACTGAATGCTCAACAAGAGGAGAATAGTTATTTAATCGTGTATTGGAAACATGTTAATACAAGATCAAGATCAAGTTTATGTGCTTCAGTATGATAGAAAAGACATTTTTCTTTGGTCACTTGGCAATCATGGAACTTTTGGCACTCTTCAGCATAATACTACTCAAAGGTTGCTGCCACCCGGGTCTATACTTAGAACACCAAAGTCATATGGTATATCAAGAAATGGGCGGACAAGGTCTTATCTTCTTTCAGACTATCCCTTCAGGCTTTGGATCTAGCTACCCAACTCTCTTTCTAGGCAGTTTACATTCCTTCAGGACAAAACCTGGTGGCAGGCTCTCTGAGCAAATCTAGGGTACAACCTCACAAATGAATGCTTCCCAATGATGTGTATCTGGATATAGTTCATTGATGAGGTATTTCTCAAGTGGATGCTTTTGCCCTTTTTCCCCTTTGAACAGACCACTTTCTCACTTCTGTTCAAGAACCCCAAATTCCTCTGACTTGAATGGGTCGATGCCATGTCTTTATCATGGAAGGGTCCTACATAGGGTTAAAGTGGACTCTCCAAAAATCTTGTTGGTAGCTCCCTTTTGGCCCACACAGCACTGGTTTCCCCTCCTTTTTCATCTGGCCAGGGGCAATCATTGTAGATTATCTCACCCAATGGATCTTCTCACACAAGAAAAGGGGTATCCCCTTCACTGTCATCTGTCCACTCTTTAAGTGACACTTTGGGTGATAAGGTTTTAATCCCATTTTGACACCAATTTTCAGAGGACATGCTTAAGGTTTTGCAGGTGGCTAGGAAAGCCAGTACTGGGGTATCATATGTCCATATGGAAGAGATTTTCTGTTTGATGTCTTAAGCTTCATCAGGATCCATTCTCAGTGAGAGGCCTCTGGTTCTCCCTTACTTGTATGAATTTCTCCGTGCTGACATGACATATTCTTCTGCCAAAGCTCACATATTAACAGTCTCTGCTTATCTGCCTTTGAATCCAACTTTGGCATCTCACTTTGAAGTTAAACAATTCCTGAAAAGTGTCCTCCACATCAAGCTGCCAAGAAATCCCATCTCTTCTCTGTGGGACCTTAATTTTGTTCTAGAGAAATTGACACAGGATAAGTTTGAACCTGTTGCATCTTCTCTACAACACACTGCACCTGAAAGACTACTTTATTGGTTGCTCTCACTTCCAGCAAGTGAGAGTTTCTGAATTCCAGGCTTTGATGTCAGGGTCCCTTTCTTGATTTTTCATAGGCATAGGGTGTTGGCGCATTTTTATGCTCAAGGTGGTCAGTGAGTTGTCCCTTGATCAGTCTATCAATCTGCCTTCCATTTTTCCTTCTCTTCAATCTGCTAGTGAGACAGTTCTACACATATTGGATCTTCATAGATGGCTCTGGTATTATTTAGCTAAGACAAAGACAATACATAAACCTGAGCAACTTTCTTTTCATGCCAGGACATTGGGTTTGGCTGTTTCTAAGCAAATCATCTCCTGGATTTCAAAAGACATTTCTTTTTGCTGATCCTTTAATGACAAACAGCTTTCTGCCTCAGTGGCCTCCCCTGGAGCTTTCTTCAAAGGCTTGGACACCAGTTCCATCCTTGAAGCTACTACTTGGTCTTCTGTGCACACCTTCACTAAACATTACAAGTCGCATGTCATGGTGGATTTTGCCAAGGTTATCCTTCATGGATTTGTGGCGGGTTCCTCCTTGCCTTAGTGCTCTCTCTACTTATAGTAGCTTTTGTACACTCCCATAGATTTTGTGTGCTACAACAGTAGTTCTGAAGGAAATGGTACAGTTGTGTAAAATCTTGCCATAGTAATAGATGTCCCCTTCACTGTTACAGTATTCGGTCTCTCCCTCTTGCTTCCTTTTCTTCCCTTTCTCTGTTGGAAACATCTGCCTGGCTGAGGGTTCTTTGCCCTTCTCCTTAGGCATTTCTTTTTCAGTGGATGTACATGTTCTCCTTTCTCCTGTGGTGACTCTTGTTCTCCTGGGTTACTTCAATTCCGAGTTTGGAGTACCCATACATCATCTTTATGCCCTACACTGATGCAGGGAGCGTACTTCTGACATAAAATACTGGTAAGTATTGAAGGCTTTGGTATACTACCCAGATATAGGGCTATCCTTGGCTAAAGATCCCATATGCTATGAAAATTGCAACAGTGAGGAGAAGGGCATCAACTGTTAAGGCAATATCATGCACAAATATATTCCCTAAACAGGATGCCAGGACATTGCCGTATTTCTTTTTCTCTGCAAGGGAAATGATTATCATAGATATTGAAGTTAAATGGCATTCATCATCAGTCATGGTTCTGTGTTGTAAACATGCATTATGTATAGAAATACAGTTGATATTCTGAGTACAGAAATACCAAGCAGCATTAAGAAAGAGCGCAGAACTCTGACAGCCAGTTATCTTGTAGTGTGGAGTTCCACTTTCCAAACTATGTATTCCTGTGTGTTAGCAGGAATGTGCATAATCACCAAGAAGGTGGACAGGCAAACTTTCCCAGCTACTAGGAGGAATCCCTTAGTTTCTTGCATTACTGCCAGACTTGAGAAAAATGAGAATATGCTGTCCTGCAGAAAAGTGTTAGCTTTAATGGCTGCAGCTAACACATTCAGTTTTACAGACACTTTAGTATTCTAACAGCAGTGACTTGAATAAAAATATCTTCAAACCATGCACTAATTCCACTGTAATGATTTCACAACAGCAGTTTTTATGTCAGTGCTAAGGTGCCCTTGGAGTAAGGGTAAAAGTGCACAGGTATGATGGTACAGAGCACATGTGTGAGGGAGGTCTTGACATGCAGAAAATGGCATTAGGCAGTTCTGCTTCGGTATTGCTTGGTGTTAAGTATGGTATATATATATGTGACATTATGCAAATGTTAGGAACTTGAGGTTTTGTGATCTGTCATTATGGACTTTCTTGTTTCCAGATTTCAATTATTTAATGTCAGAATCTAGTGTTTTGGCATTTTGGCATTTGCCATTTCAGACTGAATCCTAAATCCTTGTTTATATTACAATAATGTCATTGCTATGTCTATACACTGTAGAATATTCAGTGTTTTTTTATGTGCCAAATGCATTGTGCAATGTGGCTCACATACCTGTTAATATTTTCCTTTAACTGAGGAAATATAGCCCCTGTCCAAACGACACCAACTCATGCACATGGACACGCACACACACAGTGGTGGAATATGTCTTCCTTCGGTCCTGGGCTGCTTTCAATCTATGGAACACTCCCACCAAACTTTTTAGGTCCGTGCATAAATGCATGTATTCTTTTAGATTCACCCTCCTGATTATTTTAAAAATAGTTCACTGACATGAATGTTTTCAGTTATTTATTTGAGTGATTGCTTTTAAATTTGATTAGTCTTGAACATTTTCCAACACAAAATAAAATAAAACGTATTTGACAAGAAAACAGAATGATGACTTGGACCTCCATTATTACAATGTATCAATGTGGTTATGGACGAGGCACGTGATCAAGGGCAGTTGATGCCTGCCAATTCTGGTTTTAATAACTGTTAAGGACATTTTGCTTAATTTGATTCATGGTCTGAATGACAAACCCTGGGAACTTTAAGGTAGAAAGACCTAGCTTTAATAAGTGTATCTCTATTTATCTATCTATGTGAGTGTATATATGTTTGTGTATGTACATGTGTTGCAGATACTAGAGTGACTGTATAACGAAGTTGATATAAACCTGATCAACAGGTATGTGAGATCAACAATCTCTGGGTAGGGAAATATTTATTTTCTCCAAGGATGGTGCAATCTGAGTTATTATATATAATTAGCATAGGGAAGTGTAGGGGGCCTGCCCAATGCAGAAATGCTTGTGGGTGGTTTAGTACACTCCAGTGTAATTCCACTGCATGCACAGAACATATGTTGAGCTTTATTTCAACTTTGTCAGTTATGTAGGTGGTGATGTAGCTGGTGATTTGATCCACTGCCCTACACCTAAATATATATATATATATATATATATATATATATATATATATATATATATGTACATATATATATATATATATGTATATATCCTTCCCGTCAAAATTTTGAGTATGATTTTAGTCAACAGCTATTTAGTTGACTAACACATATGCAAGATTGCACCATTCTTGGGGTTGAGGAATAAACCCTTTCTCTGTGTTTGTGCAACCTTTGAGTTAAATAGTGGGAGGAGGGGTCGGGGGGGGGGGCTTTTTCCTTTAAATAAACAATGTTTTAATTGTTTTTAAGTTTTAAATTTTGCACGCACCAAAGCTGTGTCTTGGTTCATGCATAATGGCATATCTGCACTATGTTGGGTGTTTTCAGCCTTTACTGCTACTTATACATATACATATATGGGTCTACTCACTTTAATAGAGTAGTCCATACAGCGATCTCAGAAACATTGATTGCAAAACGTCAAAAATAGAATGTAGACACATTACCATGCATGCACTGAAAAAGAACCTTGTTGCATGCAGTTCACACATTAAAAAAAAAGCAAATAACATCATTTTTTGCAGGGGGCAAACACCCCTGCACCCTCATTACCCCTGCTAATAATATATACTGATTTTGAGATCACATAGTCCCTGGGAAAAGGGAATATTCCCCTGGCTGGAGATTGTCAATCTCACACACCTGTCAACCACCTGCATATACTGACCAAATACAGTCTATTAAACAGATGTTGAGAAACCCGAATTTAGACCATATGCAGGACCCCCATATAAGTGTGTGTGTGTGTGTGTGTGTGTGTGTGTGTGTGTGTGTGTGTGTGTGTGTGTGTGTGTGTGTATATATATATATATATATATATATATATATATATATATATATATATATATATATATATATATTAAAATGCGTGTGTATAGTGATCTTTTAAGTGGTGCCTATGCACTGTCTGCCACTCTGAGCAGTATTTTATATATTTTGGAAATGCAACAAAAAAAATCTCTTTTGAAATTGTGTGCAAATATTTGCCATTATTATTATTAATGCAGCACAACTGAAATGCAGTCGAGCACCTCCCATGACATCTCATTCATACCACCCACCACCTGGCATGTGGCACTTCTAACAATTTACATTCATCCTTAAATTTCTGATCATTTTCTAGAGAAGTGTCAGAACCATAGCCCAAACAAATATAAATTTCTTGTGAACAGAAAATGCCGTTGAAAAGTATTAACAGTAACAATGGTAGGTATTTTGAAACGTGGAAGATAAATTGGTCACAGACCAGATTCTTTATGAAAAGTGCAATGTTATTGGTGTGGCAGGTGCACAAAGTCAGGAACATTTTTGTGTTGTTATGAATCCTTAACCAAGTCCTACTGTGCAAAATGAAGAAACACCAGTGAAGGACAACTAAGTGATGGGGTGCTTTGCCTGTAGTGTAAATCTTACATTATCGATGTCATATCCTCAATTTACAGTGTGGGAGCTTCTTTTGGGAATTCTCCTCAGTTTTAGATGCCATATGATCAAAAGAATATCAAACTGGTAGAGAATATGCTAGATTTAACAAGATCCCAGCCAGGAATAAATGTATTCTTAGGGATATGAAACATTTTTTAATGGATCTACATGATTATAGCAGTAATGTTCCACCCACTATGGACTGTTTAATGGTCACCTTGGATGTACAGTCCCTGTTTACTGTAATTCCTAATGGAGTAGGACTATTTTTGTGTCAATATCTTAAGGGAGATGGAGTGTATGATGCCAGAACTATTGATGATCTTTGTTTCCTGGTTGAAATTATACTGGAGAATAACATCTTTATGTATGAGCAGTACATTTATAAACAGTTGGATGGTGTGGCTATGGGCACTTCATGTGCCAATAGCTATGTCAACCTTGTGATGGCAAAATGGGAAAACAGCATATTATTGAAGGAATACGGTCAGAGAAAGTTGTATTCTATTGGAGATTTGTAGATGACCTCTTCCTATTGTGGGACGGAGGTGCTACAAATCTAAAACAGTTTTTGAGTGACATCAATAGAAGTACACACTTTTTGAAATTCACAGCCTACAGTTTGAATAAGAATGATGAATTTTAGATGTTAGTATAACTAGGAAAAATACAAGGGATTTCTGTACTGAAATCTTCTGTAAGGAATGCTATAGGAACACCTATGTCCATAGGCAAAGCATGCACCCCCAACATGTGTTCACTAATGTAATAAAAGGACAAGCATTAAGGACTTCAAGACTAACCAGTAGAGGATGATAAGTTTGAGAAAGAATTACATCAGCTAGAAGATAGATTTATAGAGAGAGGGTATGGGAGGAGAGAGGTTCTTTTCATTACCTCGAATATGGTTTCTCAAAGGAGAAAGGAGGAAAAAACTTTCTTCTCCAATCAAGGTCAAGTTTATGAGGAAAAGAGCAGGAAGGATAACCTGCTAAGAATTCCCATTACTTATGCTAATAACATTAGATTGCTGCAGAATATCTATCATAGGAACTGGAACATATGTTTGGATGACCGAGTTAAAACTTTGATAGGGACCACCCCTCAATATGCCTATAAGAACATGAAATCCCTTAAGAGACTCTTATGTGGCCCCAGATATAAGCAAGCAATAGATATTCAACCCAGTACTCCCATATATGGGACAAAACCCTGTAACTACTGTAAATATATTGACAAGAGAGGGCATTTTAGACACCCAGACACTGGAAAGACTACCTATTTCAGACTTACAGCTGATTGTAATACTATTAATATTGTGTACCTAGCTTTCTGTACTACATGTTTTTCATTCTATGTGGGTATGACCACAAGAAGGTTTCGTGATAGGATTAGGGAACAAATATATGACATAAACAGAGGGGCAGGAACTAATGCCCTGGCTAGGCATGTTCTAGTATCACGGGCAACACACAACTTTCAATTCATGGTAATTGAGAAAGTTCAGCTAGGATGTAGAGGTGGTGCAATTAGAAATGTGGTAGAGACTAAAGAGCTTGAATGGATTATTAGGATGCGTGCCAACATGGGCAAAGGCCTAAATGATAAAATTTGTATTAAACCGGTTTTGGTTAATAAGCCACTATGCAGATAAAGTTTCCATATAAGCACTTTTATGTATTTTTATTCATTTTAATGATTTATTAGTTGATATTATGTCTCTTATCTAGTTCTTTTCCTTTACATCAGTGGCTATCAGGCTAATTGTTTATCGGGAACTGACACTGATAGGCCGTTGCTGTTTTTAAAAAATCCTTGTGGAGTTTATTGAGTTGTCTGATGAAGTAGCTCTGGCTACGAAAGTGCTCACCATTTTTGTACTGTGGATCAAACTTTGCAGTTTTACTTGGTACTTTCTGCTGTTTCCTATATTTTTCTGCATATTAATACAACACTTTTTAACAAAATAATGGGTCTACTTTTGGCCATTGAATGGGCTAACCATCAAATGGCTGAATATCAAACAATAAGCATTGAAAGTTCAATCAACGAAATTCGGGAAGTGTTGCACAAGTAGTTACTTACCCTGTTGATGACATGGAAGTTCGGTGAGTGATCTTTCAATGCTTATTTGATGTTCAGCCATTCGATGGCCAAACTTAGAGCCCACAATAATACTTTTAAGCAGAAATCATTTAAAGGGTTCTCCCTTACCTTTGAAAAATCAACTTCTCTATACAGTCCTGTTAGCATTGCTGATGCTTCCATTTCTTTTTTTTTTAACTTTCTCCCTCTCTAATCTGAGGAATCATTCCATTGCTACCATTTGCATTAGCATTTCTTTAATAAACCCTGTCCACCGTCTCACTTTTAGGTATCCATAGCAAAACACAATACTCCTGTAACACCTAGGATTTAAGGTGTTCTATGTAACGCACAACATAGCTTTCACAATGCCTTTAAGCACATTCACTGCTCTTGTAATGGCCACAGATTCCATGTACTATAACATAAATAAAGGCTTTACTACAACAGGACTCTGCTTATTTGACTAGGACTTTTGAAACTGTTTACTACAAGCTGTCTCTCACTAATCTTCAGAGCCTACACTGTACTTTAAGAATGTGTTTGAAATCACTGATTCCACACACATTGGAAAGACAGAACCTTCAAGGTTTATTGTAATATCTCTCTCTCCAGTACTGAACACTTAAGCCAGGAATACCCCAAGGATGTGTACAAGGCATACTTCTTTTCTCCCTGTTTCACTATTCTTCCCCTCAATATCTCAGATCTTAACATGATTATGTATACTGTTTGTATTCTTATTCTGCAATTTAGTATATGAGCTGCACTGATCTGTAAGGCATAGCTAGACGATAAGTTCACTCAACTATGCAACTGTGTCTTCTTGGGCAGACTTCTTATTAACCCCAAGAAAACCAGTGTCGTTTTCTCCACAATTAAGAGATTACCTCCCATTCTCTTAATTCTTTACAGCCTAGGGATGTCTCCAGGTGTTTCTGCAGTTACATCTACTGATGCCTTAAATGTCTAATATAGCCTGTTGTATTTACATTTAGAATTTCAAAGCCTTGATACAAGCTACTGTACGTTCATCTTTAAGCTTACAAAACATGCAACTAAATTGCACTATTTGACCTATGTGTAATGCTGCTTAAGAGATGTTGTTTTTATATTCTATTTATGTAGCTATTTGTTTAATATTTTATTAAATATTTCATCAACCAAGTAACACACAGAAGGATGAACACAAAGCTGCTGACAGTTTGAATAGTTCAAGTGGTTGCGGAGATACTGTAAGTTGTTTACAAAATATTACACAATATTTACTGTGCTCATTATAACTTATAAAATCCAGTTTTGCTAGAATGCATTGAATCCCTTACTATTCTACAACTGTAAATAGTTGTTTGTGCTGAATAATTTGCAATTTACATTTTTTTAACAATTATAGCTCAAGAGAAAAACTTTGGTTTGAAATGTGAGGCCATAACTTGATTTTGTCAAAAAGTTCAAGATGCGGTCATTGGGAATTACAAACCTCCAGAGCTCTACTGAGCAAATGAGTTAACAGAGGGCACAATTTCCATTGTCACCAAACAGATATTTAGGTCTCATTCAACTTATGTCTCCTTTATTACACATACAGACAGTATTATTAATAAGGTCTTGGCTCAGTTAAAACTGTGTTACTTTCTGGCACTATATTCTGTCCATAATACCTAAAGAAAACAGACTGTTGAGAATAAAAATCTATAGGTCTACTTTTTTTAATCTGACCCCCTTCTGTACCATTGCAAATTGTTTAAGGAAACTAAGTAGATGTTCTTGCAAACAGGCCAACGTTGCTTTTAGGTACACTCATTTTCAAGGTATTAATATAAAGTTACTGCCCCTCTACTAAAGGTGAAACTGGCTTTATAAGAGAACATTAATGGACTCAGGCTCAAACTCTGAACCTTGGCTACAGGTAGCAAGAGCCCAAATTCCCTACCCACCAACACTTGTGAAAAGTTTTCAGATTTATGCCTTATATTTTTGTTCTGTTCCTCATAAAATCTCTGTTTTTCTAGATTTTGAATTCAGTAAATAATGACAGACATTTGAATTTCAGACTTCATATTCTTCAGAAAGTATATGGTAACACAAAACATTTTATTCTAGCAATTTTCTAAGTTTATAAGATCAATATTTGAAATGTGTCCCTATTTTAGGGCAGTATTCCCCTATTATTGGCTTTGTCCAGGTTTTTTGTGCTAAGAGGTTTAGAGCTATGGTGAGGACTGAATTCACTGAATATGTTTGGAGGCTGTATTCCCCCATTATTGGCTTTGTCCAGGTGTTTTGTGGTAAGAGGTTGAGAGCTATGGTGAGAACTGAATTCAGTCTTCCTATCTTTCAACAAACAGCTGATTTGGCATAGTGGCATGTTGCTCTGACTATAGTGCACAGGGTCCTGGGTTCAAGACTTGGCAGTGAATTGCATGAAGGTAGCACAGCATTTTATTCTAGCAACTTTTCAAGATTATATAAGCAATGTTTAAAATGTGTCCCTGGTTTTGGGGCCTTTGTTCACCCCCCCAATAAATGTTGGCTTTTTCCAGATTTCTTGTGCTGGAAAGTTGAGAGATACAGTTGAGTGTTGAGTGGAGTTTACAAGGAGCTAAGAGCTTCAGGGTAAGAAAAGTTTAGTGCTGCTGCTTTCGATGCAGAAGGCTGTGGGTTCAACTCTCACAGTATGTAAATGCAATGTTGATACTGTACTGCATTATACTTTTAAAGGGGGTGGATGCTGCAATCCCGAGATTGTCCTCTTTGGCAGAGATATCTAGTAACTATGAACTTCTTATCAGTTTGCCATCCATTCTCTATTGCAGTATTACTTCCTTATCATTTTTAAATGTAACATGGGCAATTTATTCCTCGAGGGCAACAGGCAATTTATTTGTAGATGAAACAATGAAATATAAAGTTGTTTGCTAGCAGCAACCTCTTCATTAATTTAGTTACAAATCTCTTTAATGTGGAATTATTTAGATGAGTTTTACTTCTGCAGAGATTGTGCATATTTACTGATACTGGTGGACTGTAGAAGTTTGAGTAGACTTTTATGATGGAAATTTTCTGAATTGGGCAGTTTTGTCATTATTGATGCATGCATTTTGTTTCATTGTTTACTGGAAAAATGTTCAAAACAAATTTAAAATGCCCTCTAACAACTGTAATGTATTATAAAAGGATTATAATTTAATACAATCAGGAAGTTGTATCAAAGAACACATGTATGTTTCATGTGCAAGAGGCCTATGATTTCTAAACAGCCCAAAGTTAATCTTTATCTGCCACTCGCCAGATGTATTTTCTTTGAATGTGGGTTTCAATGCTGTTTCAATGAATGTGAATTTCAAGGGCAGAGAAGTTTTATTGTAACTCTATTTTCATTGTGAGCAGAACTAGGCATATAAAAACACAATAAGAGCCGGCAACAATACAAAAAAACGTTTTAATAAGCGCTTTTGGTGTGGACTATGCCTCACCTTCTTCAGACAAAGTAAAATCCAATTAACAGTCTTTTTATAGTAAATTAAAATCACCTCAATTAGTTAATGCTGCTTCATTATAAATTAAAGGGAAATCACAAAAAAATCTCCAAAACAAACAAATATGACGTGCTCTAATAGCATATATATATATATATATATATATATATATATATATATATATATATATATATATATATGTTTTTTTGAAATATACATCAAAATATAAATAAAAATAAGCAATAAGCCAACGAAAAAATGTATGAGTACACATACTATTATGTATACCCAAAATGCTAAGCAGTCAGCCCAAACCCATCCAATTTAAAATGTAAAAAATATTTTGTATTTTTGTATCATATTTTCAGCCAAATTGGAGACCATTTGTTGACTGAAGGGGCAAATTCTGCTATCTTTTGTATTTTGCTATTATTGATAATGGTATAGTATAGTTTAAAATCTGGTAAATATAACCCCATTTTAGCTTTGGTGGAGATAGTTTTTGGTATGATATTCTTGTTTTTTTAGGCTTGCAAATGAACTTGGCCAGAAACATGTGTATTTGTTTGAAGAATTTGATATGTATTACCACTTGTGTGGTTATAAATGTATAAATAACTCTGGGAAGAATATGCATTTTGATTATCAAGACCTTGGATAGGAATGGTACAGCTGAACCATATTCTCAACTCCTTGTGACATAAGAGAACACAGTCAAGTATTTATCCTTTTTCATCTTACTACTACTGTTACATTTAAAACTGGCAACTGTAACACTAAACATGTGATTTATTTAGCTAAATGTATGGCATGTCCAGGATACTATGTGGGAAAAACTGATAGATATCTCAAAAATCGGATTTATGACCATTTATATAAGATCAGGAAGCAAGATAAAACTAATGCCTTATATAGGCATATTGAGAAGTGGGGGAATAATCATAGTTTTAAATTTGGTATCATTGAACAGGTTACGGAAAGCCCTCGAGGTAGGAATATAAAGGCTATTTTGGGATCAAGGGAAGTAAAATGGCAATTGGTATTGGATGCAACCACTTCCCCAGGACTAAATGATAACATTTCGATTAAGCCCATTTTAATAACCAGGGCATGATTATTTGTTGTAATAAATTATTTATAGATGTTTTAAAATGTTCATCCTTGTAGTTGCTTTCATCCTATTTGATTGATGATTTCTTAAGATGGTTTGGTTTAGTATAATATGTGAAACTGTCATTGTATTTAATATGTGTTATATTAAGCAACAGTATTTTATGGAAATTAGACATCTACAGCTTTAATTTTTTCAAATTTACCCATTGGCGCCAAAAGTAATGTATTTAAATGGATTGGTCAATAGTGCTACTTGTTCTGAAGAAATCTACAACTTTAGTAGATGAAAGCGCTTAACTAGTAGCACTGTTTTATTACGGCCTTTAAGAGGTTTATTACTTTATAGAATAAAACATTTTTTTTACAAGGATTGATTACCTGACTGTGTTTGTGGAATCCAGGCTTGTTTCAACGTTTGCCATTCAGTTTGTTCTTGATTTTTGACATTTAGCTTTAGTCCATAATTGTTACTTGTTTGGAACAAGCCTTCCTCTAGGATGGCTGAGTCTTTTGGGGATTTGATCACTGCTGCTAGCTTGCTCTTTGCTCGCTATTTTGTTTCATTTTATGATTATTGCTAAAAACAATTGTTACAGAGGAGGGAATGTTAGGAAAAAAAATTTCTGTGGGGGGGGGGTGCGTTAAAAAAGATTCTGCTTCAGATGCCAAATATGCTAGGTATGCCCCTGCCCAGTATTCAGGGACCTAGGAACATATAGACAGTAGTCTGGCCTTTGACCAACATGTGACAGTAAGAAATGGATCAAATATTGTGCTAAACCAAGTCACGAGTAAATACTTAAGCAACAAAATGACTTAAGAAACGCCAAACCCCAAACTTTAGTGTGCAAAGGTTTCAGGTAAAAATCCTTCAGAGTTTTTTGTTTTGTTTTTTTGACCAACATGTGGCCAAGGTAGTAAGAAAATCATTCAGTGTTGCCATGTTAGACATATTTATAACAACTATTGTGTGTGGGTGTGTGCGTGTGTGTGTGTGCGCGTATATATATATTTCAATTTTGTAATATATTGAGCCACAAGATGGCAGTGTTTTCTGGTGAACACTTATGGCAATATGCTTGATGTAATTTCCTGTTCCTTCTGGAGTGTATTTCATGACATTAAAAAAAATAAATAAACGTACCTCGGTTTAGACTGCAATCAGACTGTAAGCATATATTTGCTGTGCCCAGAAGTAGTCTTTCTAACAGGTTATGGGCCCAGAAACCTGGACACCCTGGCTCCCAGATTCAACCAACTGCAGCAAATAAGTGCAAGATACAGCAACAGATAAAGTAAGGAGAAAAATGATAAAGATGGCTACCAGCACTTCAGCAAAGTTTTCAGTAGCAAATCTGATGAACCAGAAATATCAGTCTTGGAAATTCAAGCTGAGGATGCTTCTAATAAGAGAAGGTACATGGACATGTGTAAATGAAGTTAGACTGGCAGAACCTGTGCATGAGTGGATAGAAAAGGATCAAAAAGCTCAGAGGATGATCTTCCTTTGCATAGATGATGATCAAATTATACATATATGCAACTGTGAAACCGCTAAATATGTGGGAGGATCTGCCAAAGGTGCTCAAAAGAGCTAATTTCAGCAATAAACTCTGTTTAATTAGAAAACTGTATCAGACCAGGATATGTAGGATTATATAAGGCATACCTTAGAAATGGTTGAAAGGCTAAGAGGTATTGGGGAGGATATGAAAAACTTTCACATTGCAGCACTTTTACTTGGTGGTCTACCTGAAAGTTGAGACACTTGTTACCGCACTTGATGCACAACCAGATGATGAACTGATGTTCGAGTAGGATAAAGGCAAGCTTGTGGATGAGTACAAGTGCAAGACAGAAAGCATAAACAGTGAAAGTATGTCCAGTACAGAGGCTGCTTTAAAGATGAAAAACAGAAAAAAAAGGAGTATGCAGCTAGAAACATGTAAATGCTTTGTGTAAAAAAAAAAAAAAAACAGGACACTTGAAGGCAGATTGTAGAATCTGGAAAGCTAGAATGCAAAGATAAGCTAAATCAGAACAAGCTAAGAATGTCAAGGAAGAAGCAGCTATCACTTTAGACACTGAGTATGCATTTAAGTCCAAATCTGGCACCTCATCTGTTTTGGCATGGTGTGTGGACTCAGGAGCTGCAAGTCTCATGACCAATGACAGAAGTTTTTTTCACGCAACTCGATCAAAGCAAAACAGAAAAAATTACTACAGTTAATGGACAGGTAATAAAGTCAGAAGGAATCCGAGACTGTTTTATTTACTGTCCTATCTCTCATAATATCACCAGAAAGATACACGTGAGAAATGTTCTGTATGTGCCTGATCTTGAAAGTAACCTATCATCAGTGAAGAAGCTTGCAAACCAAGGCAACATAGTGACTTTCCAATGTGACAGTTGTGTCATCACAAAAGGTGATTGAACTTTATCAGCTGAACTGCAGTGAAATGGTTAATTCAGCCAAAGAGGAAAAACATTCAAACTGCATTCACACTTGGCACAGAAGTCCTGACACGATAAAGTAAATAGTTGAGGGTAGCTATGCAAGTGGTGTAAAAATTAGCCAGTGTGATCAAATAATGAAATGTACCAGCTGCATTAAGGGAAAAATGAAGAGAAAGCCATTTCCAAAGAAGAGCAACAGCAGAGCTCTGAAACCTCTGGACTTCATTCATTCATTCAGATCTTTGCGGTCCAATGAAAAACATGACTTCAGGAAAGAACAGATATTTTCTTAGTTTTATTAATGATTAATCCAGGTGCACCACATTGTATCTTTTGCACAGCAAGGATGAAGTGCCAGCGAAGTTAGAGCAATATCTAGCTCAAGTTCATAGGTTCATAGTTAGTAAGTAATAAGTCTGGCAGAATGGCCAGAGTACAGACAACAGGTCTGAATATACAAGTGGCACAACACAAGCTATTCTCAGAAAACATGGAATTATGTTCCAGAATACTGTACCATATAACCCACAACAAAATGGGGTTGCAGACAGAAAATTAATTAGACTCTGTCATGGAAGGAGCATGCATTTTGATGTTGATATGCCAACCCCATACTGGGGAGAGGCTGTCATGACTGCATGCTGTCTCCAAAATTGCTTACCAGGACTAACGGAGAAAACTCCATATGAACTGTAGAACTGATAAAATTATTGCTGATGCTATGACAAAGCCTCTCACAGCACAGTTGTAGATTTTAAATCACAAATGGGGTTGACTTAAGTAGTAGTTGTTGAGTGGTGGTGTTAGACATGTATATAGCAACAACTATTATATGTGTGTATATTTGTGTAATGATACATTTAGCCACCAGATGAGTGTTTTCTGGTGAGCACTTATGGTAATATGCTTGACGTAATTTCCTGTTCCTTCTGTAGTGTGTTTCATGACATTAGAAAAGAAAGAAGTAAACGTAATTCTGTTTAGACTGCAATCAGACTGTAAGCATCGGTTTGCTGTGCCCAGAAGAAGTTTTTTTGCCCAATGTATAAGTAAGGGCATGGTAGCAAGGTCCAAGGAAGTCACACTACCACTTTATTTGGCCCTTATTAGACCCATCATTGAGTATAATGCCCTCTTCTCCCTATACCAGACCATTGCTTTAAAACCCTATATGTATACTGTTTCTCCTACAGGTTACTGAGAGGTGATATATGCCTCGGATACAAAACAGACCTAGATCCAGCTGTAATGGACCTTTTACACATCCACAAAACAAACAGCATCAGAACTACTAGATTCAAGGATTAAAATTTTGCTTCTAACATAAGACGTTGCTGAGACAGATACATGTCTCAGGGGATCCACATGCTCTGGAACAGGCTGCAATCCATGTGACGCAGAGTCCATCTCTAAGCTATTTAACAGTAACCCTGACTAATGGGTGGGAAATTGAAAATTCACACAGGGTCTGGACCCCATGTCTCTTGATAGATACAGGCAGACAGTAATGCCCAAACTAACATTCCCCCCAAGTAACCTCTAGAAACTCCAACTTACACCTCCTAATATATGCCCATGATACACGGGGGCACAATTAGGTTGGACTGCACAGCTATGCTTATAAAAGCCCTGGTGGTTGTCAGAAAAAAAAACTTGCCAACAAGATGACCAATGGGCATCCTACTGTGCAGGAAGAGGCAGTAGAGTGAGCTAGTATACCAGATATGAAAGTTGAGTGCACTACTAGGATGCTGGACAGAAACATTAGTGATGCACTCCGATGTACCATTCACTACCTGTCAATTGATGAAATGTTAGCCCTTCTTATTAGGATGCCACTGCCCCCCAAGGACCACATGAGGCCATAATTGCAACAGAGGTGAAATCTATTGCATCAAGAACCAAAGGGAAACATGTCACTCAAAAAAGGCATGCATAGTCCAGTCTCAGTCCTGAGGTGACACTGGGAAATAGATGTACTGATCCAAAGTGACAAGTGTTTATCCAGTAGCTGATGAACTATACTCTAGGCAGAAGCCTGTGCAATATCCAAAGTGTCCCCAGTCTGTCTCTGAAAGATCCCTGTGATGAGTATAGCGAGGGCTATACATACCTTAGTATCCCTAGGGATAAGAATGTTACACATTTCCCCAGTGTCCCTCTGGGTGCCAAACATACTAAGACCCTTGCATATCCCTATCCACTCTGAACCTGTCAGGTATTTCATGATTATGAGCAATTCTCTGCCTTGTTTGGTGAGCACCACTGGGCACAGGAGGTTTGGCTTGTGCAAGACGAGCAGCTCACACTGGGAACTAGCAAGACTAGCACCAAAGGAAAGCCTGTTCACGGATTGCAAAGTAGATTGGAAAGGCGCAATTCTACCTATTGAATGAATTTTCTCAAGACTCTGAAAAAACATGCTGAATTATGAGTGTGAATCACAAACCGAAGGGAGAAGGCCTTATTAACATAAGTGGATTTACATCATTCCTCACTTAAATTTCATAACTTAATTTGCTTACGCTTTTTCACAGCCATCACACTTTGTTGCAAATGTCCTGTGCGAATTGCACTTTTGCTGCTGAAACACACAGACTGAGTGGATAGCCTTTACATATGTATATAAGGATTGTAAATATCATCCACGGTTTTGTTACTTTATTTAACAGTGGAACACAGCGGTACTGCTGACTAAGTAATCCAGACTGGTAACTGTCAAGTTACCTGCTGTAGTGTTGTCATTTGTTACGGTTTTGTTGTTTGCCTCAGTAGTACATACACTCATTAAGTTAAAGTGATGAAAGCACAGCTAGTGTTTTAATTCTTTTATGAAAACATACCTATTATACGACTGGCCAGAAATATTCATAAAGGATCACTCTGACTGGTCAGTAAAACCAGTGTGCCCATTGTAAATCTGAGAATATACCAATGGAAAATGGTCCCGTCGCTCAGCCTTTTTTCCATTAGTATATCATAAAATGTTTACTTTTCTTCCTTTTCTTTTTATAAATTTACAAAACTGAAGACTTCCAATGAATGAAGGAGACAGCGCAGAGAAAAATAAGAGCATAATCAGGTAAGTTCTGCAAAACTAAAGAAACCTACCTGATTGTCCTCTTATTTTCTCTGTCCTGGCTCTCCAAAACATTGTCTGCTGGTTTCTTTTTTCTTTTAAATTAAAAAAAAAAAAAAAGGCAACGGAGATCTTCCTTTCTCCATAGCTTCCTTTACACAGCACTGATGTAATGTGTAAGTGTGGGAACGCAAGTCCCATACACATGCACAGTACATCAGAAAAGCCCCAGGATACAGGAAAAATGCAGAAGGGCACCACAGCGGCATTATACAAAAACATTATTTAAGAAAAGTATGTATTTTTTTCTTAAATAATGTCATTGTACAATAGCAATAACTGACTCCGTGGTATGGTATATTGAAGATTTACCCATGGTTGGCTTTTATTTAATCACTTGAGCTTCACCCTCATGATTAAACCACATCAACCATGGGTAAATCTTCAACATACCACACTGACATTGTCGGTTATTGCTATATGAAAGCATTGCTATCTTAATTTATAAAAGAACACTTGTGAGAGCACTAAGATCATTCATAATGTAGAGGATTATGATCAGGTCTTCAGTCATAACCATTTTATATGCTCAAGGCATTGAAGCCAAGAAACTGACCTCAAGAGCAAAGACTGAGAAGTGAATGTTGCAGCCTTGTCGAGAGCAAGTAATTAAAGGTCCAAGACCTGATTATATGTAGTGCATGAGCATTACCTGCTCCATGTACTACTGGTTAAAGAAAAAAATGCAAAGTGTTTTACCAGTAAAGCCTTTAGCCTGTTTGACAGTGCTCACTCCCCATCCATGTGAAACAGAGTTTCCACCTAATCCAATTCAAGTGCACCTTGGACAATTGGATGGGAAACTGGAAATTCATCCCTGGTTTGGCACCTATGTCTCTGATGGAAACTGGTAACCTGTAAATGCTTCATCTCCCAGGCCCATGCTTACACTTATCAAGGGTATCAGAACTTGTCAGAGATTTGGGATGCATGGCTAGGCTTAAAAAGGCCCTTGTGGTCTTTAGCCTAGTAAACACCTATGAATCTAATAGCATAACAAGCTTTGCTTCAATATGTGCTTCTAAACAATAAGAAATGTGAAACAGTCTGCTAAGCAACTTTCTAAGCACTGTTTATTGAGTCTCATATTAGAGTAGTGCTTAATTAGCTTATCTTTTCCCCCAAATATTGGGGAGTAATTGTGACACTCCATGCACTACATAACTGTTATGTTCATTCATAAATATCTACTACATAACTGCTATGCTCATTCATAAATATGCACTACGTAACTGCTGTGCTTATTCATAAATACTGAAGAAAGTGGGGATCACATACCTTTGACTACTTTGCTCAGTTAGCTAAAGCTCTGAAATCCTGCCACCTGTAAGCCAGACTAATGATTTTATTAATTTAATAATTTCCTTAATTCATTTTTAAAATTAGTGTGGAACTTTTCTGGATTTCTCATAAATGGTTATTGATGGACTTCTTCTTATCATTAACATAGATTTGATGGGTCTATATTATATGTTTAAAAACAGTTATCATCAAACACCTCTTCAGTGACCCTTAAAGAGCAAGCTTGCATTTCAGTGAAAGCCTGCATCAGCGATTTATTTTCCTGGGAAAAAATTGCTTACCCCAAACAAAACAGAACATAACTTCTAATATTACAAAGTGGGGGGCTGCAACATATAATCAATCGAACATATAATATAGACCCGATTTGACAAGCTTACGTTATCAAAGACTGGACTATGGCAGTTCATTCATAAATATAAAAAAATATCAAGCATTCCAAGAAGAAATAAAATTCTACTTCTGATTGTGATAAAAACTGGAAGCACTACAGTTGATCTTTGATCACATTTTGAAAAATTAATAATTTCTTCTTCAGATGAGATGTTTAACAGCAGTCCCATCTGCTTGAAATGGTGGTAGCTCAGGTGGATGTAAAAGATCCCATGGCTCCTACTGAAAGAGTAGAAGTTCCCAGATGACCTGATCATGTTTCTCTTACTAGTGTAAATATCACCTCGGGTCTCCCTGGAAAGATGCCATTAGCCTAGTGGGAGTAATCTGGTCACCAAAGGATCACTAACTAAAATAGAATGTGTCATATTATGTATTTTATTATGTCAAACCCCTCTTTGTCACTGATTCTATCAATTGCTTTGAGGTTGTGAGTGTCAGAACAGATGGAAAATGTAAGTTTTATATTTCTAAGATATTTGACCTTTTTGACATTTCTACAGCTTCAAAGATAGTACAAAAGTTCAGGTGAGAGTGGTGTCCCCAGATCAGGGGGTCACATAGGGGTTAGAATGCATTAGTTTTCAATGTTTTGTAAATTATTCAGGGCTGTGATTTTCTAGTTGATGTTAATACTCTGATATTTTGATCCCTGACATGGGGAGATGTAAATTTTAATTCTGGTATCTTCACTGGTTTACTATGCAAATGATTAAACTGTACTTAAATGCAAAATACTCAGAGTGGGATTCTGCTTCTGAGCAGAATACTTGTGTTTTAAGCAACTGTTCCTACTGGCATCAAGTCACACTGTCACACAGCTTTTAAATGCAAATGTTTATATGTATCATTTCCAGCCAAAAGGGATCTGTTTAATTAGTCAGAAACTGAAAAGCTAAAAGTCTATTTGTGATCTGCAACAGTTGTGTCTGGCTAAAAGCATTGTTTACAACTGTTCTTGGTACTATCATATCCAGCCATCCATCCATCCTTTACCCCTTTTCCCATGTTTGCTCATGGGGTCGGGGTGTCACTTCAACAGTGACAATCATCTTGAGCCAAAGTTTACACTGCTGGGTGACTAGCCCTGCCACGGTCTTGGCAATATCATATACACTCACCTATTTCCTGTATACAAACCTATACTGCTGTTTTCCTGTATAGAAATGCGTGCTGCATTTTTATAATAATGGCTTTGTCAAGCAAGACACATGAATCCAATACAATATTGACCTTCCCAGAAATTTCCCTGGAACATGGTCTTCTATAATGTTCTTCTGCTCTCTCTCTCTCTCTCTCTCTCTATATATATATATATATATATATATATGTATATATATATAATGTGTGTGTTTGTGTGTGTCTCTGTGTGTATAATTCACAGGCACTGCAGAAGTACCGGTGGGAAGGAAGAATTTTCAAAGTCTAAGCTTTATATGCATGTCCACTTCAACTCATCTATTCTAAAGAAACAAAATTCAGAAATCCACCTTCCAGCACTAAATTCATGCTTGAATAACCCTGACAGATTTTTGGAGAGCAAAAAGCATTAAAATTATATTTTGCAAATTAGGCAAGCTTTACACAAAGAATCCAAAAAATACAGTAAACTCTGTTGTAAATGATAAATAAAAATGAGCAGAATAAATTGAGGTTAGATTTTAAATGTAGCATTGAAAATGAAAAGATCATGTTTCTTATGTTAATAAAAAAGTGCAGTCATGTGATGAAGTAACTTGCATATTTTCCAAATCTTCATATGTACAAGTAAGTGCTTGTGATAAATTGACAGATCTGTTAAGTATACACACTGCATTCATGCCAGCTCAGAGTCACATGAACAAACTTGTTAAAGTCTATCTTTTGATTTAATTTGCAATTACTTTAGCTGTAAACCACTGCATAACAAGCTCCAGTGGGTCCTGAAACATTCAAGAGCAAAAGCTTTATGGAGTAATCATTCAGAAGTATAGACCTAAATAAATGCTAAACAGCAAATATGTACTGGAAAGGAAGTTAAGAATAGTGTTCATGTTGACTTGGCAAAGTGATATCAGTGAATGAAAATGCTATGAAAAAGTAACACTTCCTATATGTTACATTCAAGGGATCCGTTACTTTGCCTAATCACAAGTGGTATAAAAGACTGGTTGAATCACAGCTGGTCTGATGAGATAGTCCAGTGTATTTTACCAGCTATAATACTGATAGGAAAGTTTATAATTTTTGATCAATGGAATTAGCATTCTTATAGATTTATAAGTAATATGGCCAGTAAAATTACAAAGTTTCCTTTGACTTTGAGTTTCTTAATCACAGTGCACTGGATCATGCAAGCTGGTGGTGCATTTTGTTTTCCCCTTTCTGTATGCGCTAGTGTGACCATGGAGGAGCTATATATACTTCAGGGGTATTTTTCTTAACATTTTTTTTTACTCAGATAATTTTTATTTTGAAATAACAATAAATGAATACTTATTACAATATACTATCATATTACTTAATAAATTAACTATATACAAATTTACATTCAGCTTGACATATGAAAAATGAATAAGTTATACAGAAGTAGTTAAATTAAACTTACAAAGTGATTATTTCAAGAGGAGGTTAGATCCATTTGTAAAGTGTCAATCAATGTTATAACTTTTTTTCCAAGGATTTGTAGTTAATGGCATAGGAAACATTCTTAATTCCTTGATTTTAACTTCCATTAAGGCCATCTTCTTCAACAAACAGAAATTCTTCTCTGCTAGGTACTATGGTAGAACTCCATCTCTTTGTTATGCATTTCCTAGCTATGGCTAGTATTGTCCAAAGTACATAGAGGTTAGTTCTATTTAAATAAAAACCTTCAGTCACATTCAGTAATATTAAAGCTTTGGTCATGACAAAATTATCTGTATAAATCATCTGCATAAAATTAACATTTTCCCAAAAGGGTTTGATTTTTATACATTCGTAGAAAATGTGAGACCAGTCAGCTTTGTCGATCTGTTGACATCTCCAACAAACCCCATTACTAGAAGGATTGATTTTTGAAACTTTATCTGGGGTTTACAAGGATCTATGGTGGAATTTCCAGATCAGTTTTACTGAGAGTAGTATGTCTGATTTAATTTCTGGGGTTAATTGAATCAAATATCTTTTAGTAATAAACTGCCAATATGATGATTTGAGTAATGTTTTGTAGTTTTTTATTAGGTTATATAAGTATGAAGTTCCATTTTCCATATTCTCATTATATATAATTCCAAACAATCTGATTATAAATTTAGCTGGAGTTAAGAAAGAAGAATTATTTATTATACTACACAGAGCCTTGGAGTATGTCAGTATATTCTGAAGTATTAACCATTCATGAGAATTAAATTTATAAGTTGACATCATATATTATATATCCAATACCTGTTGATTTTTTATACAATGCAACCAACAAATCAATTGTTTCTGTTACCAAGAGATGAATATGTCCCTATGAATTCTATCTGAAAAGTTTTTAGTAATACGGAAGGGAATTAGTGTTGTGAACCAAAGCTTTAAATACATATTCATATTTATAAATTTCCTAAAGTGTTCAAATAAATGATTTATTAGATTTGATCTGGTTAGTTTAGTTGTATTATATTGCAAATTTAAAGTCAATGAGTACCATAATGTATTATCCTTACCCATAGTAATAGTATTTTTAATTAATTTGTTTTCATTTATTATTATAGTTGTATGTAACAATTTCCAGTTGGATAAATAACTAGGATTAATCCATTCCATCACAGTTTTAAGTAGAGTAGCTCTTGTATATGATTCAATGTCCAGAAAATGTATTCCTCCCAGATCCCATTTTCTAATGTGAGGGGTGTATGCAGTTTTATTTCTTTTAGGATACCATAAGGACTTCAGGAGTATTGCTCTTATTTTCTCAGCAATTAACAAAGTAGCTTGTACTGCATATAAACTTTTGGGAAGAAGAACCATTTTGATCAGCTATAGTCTATCTTTGAAAACTATTAATAGGTTATATTTGAGCACTAGACATTCTATTGTATCCATGACCCTTTTATAGTTAATATTCATTATATCTTGTATAGTCTCACTCAGAACTATCCCCAGGTATTTTAATGTTGCTACTTGGTCAGCTATGTTATAATTCCTGTCTATTTTTATATTGTTCTTTTTATTTAATAATAAATATTTAGATTTTTGGTTATTAAAACGAAGTCCTGAGATCTTATGAACATTCTCTATCAAAATATCTAGTTCATCTATGACTTCCTTTGAATTCAATAGTGTAAGAAGTATATCGTCAGAGAAGAGCATGATCTTAGAGTTATATTGTCCAAATATATTTATTCTTTTTATCTTCAGGTTATTTCATATTAATATAGCCAATAGCTCTATAGTCAATGCTAATAAAATGGGTGACATAGGGCAACCCTGTTTAGTACCTCTTGTAATTTGTATTGCCTCTGAAGTGGAGGGTCCTATTTTAATATAAGCTAAGTTGTTTTCATAAACTTTTTTAATGAATGTAATAAAGGAAGGAGGAAAAGAATATGCTTCAAAAATTTTAATTAAATAATCCCAATTTAGGGAATCCAATGCTTTTTCACTATCCAGTCCGATTATCAATGCTTTTATATTTTCTTTATTTAAATAATCAATATCAATATTCTTTTAATGTTGTCATGTGTATGTCTATTTTGAATAAACCCAGTTTGATCATTGTTGATTATTTCATACATCTGTTTTTCATTCTGTTTATCAGGATAGGCAAAAATATTTTATAGTCATTATTTAACAATGAAATTGGCCTATATAAACTATAATGACTAGCTTCTTTATTTTCTTTTAAATGGGTATGATTAACGAGTATCTCCATGAAGGGGGAATTATTGCATGGGTTTGAGTTTCAATTAGTGTTTTATGTAACAGTAAAGTTATATCTTTGGGATATAATTTGTAAATTTCTGAGATGAAACCGTCCATTTCAGGAGATTTACCAGATTTACTTTCTTTGATTTTATCAGTGACTTCTTTGTGTGTAATGGGTTTTTGTAAATTCCTTTGTAAAATTTCAGGGATTGGTTTAATATTAGAAATCATATTTCCTAAGTTGAAATGATCTGTTGTAGTATTTTTACTTTTATAATAATTTCTGTAATGACACTTAAAAGCATCTAGTATATCTCCTATTTCCGACACTTTCTTACCTTTTTTTTCATGTAAGATATTAATAATAGAGTTAACTTTAGATTACATTTTAACTTTAACAAATAAATTATGTAAATGTTTTGGAGAAGTAGCATAAGAATTTATCTTTAACCTTTCCATGGCAAAATTAGTTTTATGATTTAATATTTCATTATATCTTTTATTTAAGTCTTCTATTTTCTTATTATTTTCAATCACATTAAGGTTTTTTTGGGATTTATATAATGTGAGTTTTCTTTGTAGTTTTTGTAGTTCTGATTCCCATTCTTTGATTCTATTTTTGTAATAACCAATCTTTTTCCCATAAATGTAAGCTTTAAGTGAATCTCAAACCATTACCATGTTCACTTCTGAATTGTAGTTTATATCTATAAAGAAATTAAGTTAATTCACTAACTACTGCTTAAATTCTTTTATTTGTGTAATGTATGCAGGAATTCTAGATATAAATGTTAGTGGTTTAAAATCTATTTGCATTTTTAGAACTAATGAATTGTGATCTAATAGAAAACATGGGATTATTGAGAAAGAGGTAATTTTTGTTTGAAGATCTTGAGAAATGTACATTTCATCTATTCTGGTTTGAGTGCCAAATCTATAATCTTGGTGAGAGAATAATAATGAGTTATCTATAACATTAAAAATATCTATCAATTTTAAAGACTCTGACCATCTTTTTAATAGTTTTGCTACAACTGTTAAATGTGGAGATTTTTTATTCGTAGTTTCAGAAGCAACGGTAATGCAATTAAAATCCCCTCCTTTTATTAGATTACCTTTAGATATATTTATAATTTGGTCTAGAAGTTTTCTAACTGTTCCCATCCCAATACCAGGGAATCAGTATAGGTTTACTAGTGTCCACAACCTATTATACTTCAATATGACTATAGCTATAAGACCGTCATTATCTACATATGTATGTATTACTTCAGAGATTAAGGAATTCTTTCTCCATAAAATTGTTACTCCCATCTTCTTAGATTAAATTTCAGAGCATGCTAAGGTCATATAATCACTTGGGTTCCATATGAAAATATCATTGTTTTTGAAGTGGGTTCCCTGTAGAAGAATTATTTGAGCTCTATTTAACTTTAGGTATCTTATTAAGTTAGATCTTTTTCTTAGACTATTTAGGCCATTAATGTTTAAAGATAATGAAAGGTCCATATCAGTTATTTTGAAGAAGTGTTTTAAGTGCCATTATATTTACCTGGACCATCCCCTCTTCTAATAATAAAATTATTAATTTGTAAACATTCATCAATCTCAGTAAAGCATGTTATCACTAAAGTAGTCAACATGTATAAGTCAGGCTTGAAAAAACTAATTAACGTCTTAAAAACTAAAGTAAATAGTAAAATTAAACTAGTTTGAACATTAATCCCTACCCACCATGGAATGAAATACTTTTCTAGTCCAACAGATAAAACTATCACTCTAGCTTCCATTTTCCATTCACTAGAGCTCCATATATACACTATTAAGTATTAAAGAAGTCTATTAAAATTACTATTATTGTGATTTAAAAACATTCAGTAGCAGAAAGAATTATATACATTAACAACTATATGATTACCATATGTACATATAAACATATGTAATTATATTATACAGATCATTATACTTATTCAATTTGTTTGAATCAACATATGTATCCATATTGGATATAATAATCATTTGTTTGAAGCACATACGTTATTTAAATTCTTAAACACAAAGACTTGCAACAAATAATATAGATTTTGATAATTATTACTTCCTGTAGCAGACAAGCATACATTTTCAGATACTGTTCATTAAAACTAAGAGGGACTTTATAAATCATTTCAAAACATAAATCTAACCATTAATCTTATTATATGCAACAGACGTTTAAGTTATGTTATAAATGGCTTCCAAAGGAAGTGTATCTAATTATCTTTATAACGTGATTTACTGCACGACAGTACCGTGGATATGATTCCAGCTGTTTACAATATTCTGGATGCTTAGTTCACTTAAATGTTATATTTGTTAATTATGCTTCAAATATTAACCTTTTTAAGCTTTTTATTCTCATTTATAAGATGAAACTAATTAAAGATTTCTAAACTTTTTCCATGAAGTACGTTCATGCTTTGAAACTAGGAGTGTGCCCATAGCCAATCAAATCCTTTCCTACTCATTGCTATAACAATAATAAACAACTCAACAGCTTAAAGAAAGTTAACAGTATATGTAGCTAGCACGACCTGCAGTCTTAAAACCTTCATTTAAAATTCACAAGCTCTTATTTCCCTGCTCAAATATTTTACTGAGAGAAAATAATCAGTTATACAATAACCCCTCTTGCACTTCTTTCTCCCTGACGGCGAGCTCAAAACATTCTTTACTAAAGGGATGTTAGGTTAGACTCCACATACACCACTGGACAAGTCAACATCCCCTAACCAGAGCGCACACAGCCCTGTAACTCAAGCAAACAAGCCATGACACAGTTTCAAGCCAAACAGCAATGCATCATCATTTTTGTTTGCCTATTATACCTTATTTCTCATCCCAAAAGCACGGAAACTCTGTCAGTTAACTTCATCGCTCCCACCCAAAGCATATTTCAACATCAACTACATATTAGCTGCATTTACACTCACCCATAGAATATCTCCTGAAGCCAAATCTAACCATTCTTTAGAAAACAATTCAACATCATCAGCGGCACATAAAAACAGCTATCCATTCAGCCGTGGTCGGGCAGTTCCTGACGATAATGAGAGCAAGCATCAGAACTATAATCCAATCAAGCTTCACCTTGAAATGACTGGGACTCAAAATGAGCCCCTTTTCAAAACATCTTTATTCACTCCATCTACTACTGAATCCACCCCACGTCGCTTCAATAATATCTAACACTCCCTAGTTGCATTGCTTAACTAACTGCAGAAGTGATTCGTAGTTACCATAGACTTGTCAAAAATACATTCTAATAAATCATTGTAGTGTCAGTAAACAATTTCATCGGATTTAAGGGATATATCAATTAGCGACTAGGGTTTATTTCAGCCAAAGTATATTTCAATAAGAATTTAATAAAAGGAATAGTTAACAGAGAAATAAGGATGAGATCAGCAAACTGAGCATTACAGGGCTACAAAGCAGATTTATTAACTTTGATAATACTGGGTTGTATTAGTAACTATGTCAAACTGTCAGTCCTTAATATACATTTGAGAAAAAAAGAATAAAAAAGTGAGAGAGACAAGAGATATGAGACAATGGGGAAAGATAAGGAAATATCAGACAGAAATTATTTATAACTAATATATGTCTAAATGTGTAACTCGATCATAAAAAGATATAGGAAACATACCTTTCCTGTATATATGCAGTCTAAATATGCATGAGCTTAGAAGTTTTGCACATATTAAGTCCATTTAAAAGTTTTAATAATTAGTTTGTAATTGATACTTTGAGAGATTTTACAGATGTAGGTACTTTAGATTGTTTTCTGCTTCTTTTTGACATCAGTCCAACCATTTTTATCAGTGGTTCTCTTCAAGGACAGGGATGCCCATTCCATATCTTCTGAGATGGTCATGATGTTATTGTTTTTGATGAATTGTAGGACTTCTTCCAGAGTGTTGAATGTTCTCATCTCACTTAAGTGCAGTGTCTTTATTTTTGTAGGGAAGGCTATTTGAGCTTTAGTATTATTCTGTTTTAGAGTTTTTATTAGTGGCCATACCTTTTTCTCTGTTCCAGCACTTTAGTGGAGTAGTCATTATCGAATCATATTAGATTCTGATTGTATTTTATAGGACTTTTCCTCCATGCTGTTTTTAACACCAGTTCTTTGTCCATGAAAGATAAACATTTTATTATAGTTGATCATGGTGGCACAGAGGATGATGATGAGGTTGATGCTGAAGTTTTATTTCCCAAAGCACAATGTGCCCTTTCTATGCCAAATGAAAAGCCTTCTTTAAGATTTAGAACCTCTGGTATCCATAAGTTTAAGAAAGATATAATGTCCCCTCCTTCTGTTTTCTCAGGTAAACTGACAATCCTCATGTTTGATCTTCTTTCCCTATTTTCTAGGTCATCTACTTTGTTGTAGAGCCAGGTATTTTGCTTCAGGAGAAACTCTGTGTTTCCTCTTCATTAAGCCTTTCATCAATGTCTGTCAAAGAAGTTTCAATGGTTGTTACTATTGACTGATGTTGCTGAAGTATTTCTTTGAAGACTTCTGTTTGTTTCTGAGAGTTCTCTTTTAGATTCTGTAGATAAACCTTAAAATCATCCATTTTTGTTGATAATTCTTGTGATGTGTTAGTCACCAGTTGTAGTTCCTTTTTTACTGTCAGGTCAGAATGAGAATTCTTCAGGTTACTCATCTCTCCAGTTGCTGTGTATAGACTCCTTAGTAATTTGACAGGAAATGTCTTGTAAAAATCCACCAAAACTTGTATTCAGTTACTTTAGACTATTAACTACATATTTGTAGTTTTGTTAGAAATAGATAATATAATTTCCTGAATTTAATACTAGTTTATGGAGCTCCAAAAAGTGCTGCCTTCAGTTAGCCATTCAGGCTCTGCCCCCTTTTCTTAACATTTTTGAGTTATGCAGTGTTAGATAAATTGAGTTTAGGTCAGATGTGCTTCCCCTCTTCAAACCTATCTTGAGGAGACAAAAAAGTCCTGTGTTGCAACTGTAGCAAGATGCTTTCTGCAAATGTAATGAGCACATAGATATAGTTGCTAGTGTGTGTATATATACATACACACACACACACACACACACACACACACACACACACACACACACACACAACTAGTATTACTTTCTTAAACCACTGTATTCTCCTAGCTTCAGAAACGAATGCCACTTTTCTACTTTCAGTCTATCAACATCTGCTTAGTGTATCATGAACAACTTTTGCCTGGGCCAGCTATTCCCTTCACCCCTAGTTACAGTACAGGGAATATTTGTAACTAGATTGCTTCTTTTATTATCTTACTGAATGTTGCTTGTTTTCTGTAGTGTAATATAGAGGAGTAATTGTAATGACTCCTAAAATGATTGTATATTATATTTTTATAGCAGAAATGAGTCAATTACCCTATCTTTAAAGGAGTGGTATTGTGTACATAATGAGGTTGTAGAAGGCACATGATTTAAATAAAACTGAAGGGCATATTTGAGGCATTTTGGGGAAAGGAACTAGGTGTGAGACTAACATTTTGTGAGTAGTTCTACTGAGATACTAGAAAAAGAGGGACTTTAAATTTATTAGAAGTCATGCAGTGGGGTGCACTGGAGTGGATTAAATACTGGCCAACTTAGAATATGATTGAATGGTGGTAGAGGGAGGTATAGCCAGGGAAGTATAAAGTAAATGAAGTAGGGGTTGGTATGAGTAAGTTAATCAGGTGTGGTACAGTGGATTTTAGTTAATATTAAGAGAGATTGCTATTGAATGAGTCTGTTTATTGGGCAGTTTATCCCCACACATTCCATGTTCTCAGCTTCATCCCCTCCTTCCCCTTGTGTTTGACCTATGTACTGCTGCTACTCAGAAGCTTGGTCCAAAGGCCTCTGTGTGTGTCCTTTAGATATCTATATACTCCCCTCACTGGTACCTATAGGTCTGGTTACTGCAGGCCATTTCATGGATGGACCATTCAATACATATACTTTACAGGCTAGGACCTTCCCTGACATAGTATATTCTATTCAATTTCCCTGCTAAATCTCCTTCATAATAGCTTCCTTCCCTTCTCTCTGTTATACCCTTATCCCACCAGGATTTCTATTTACTAGTTTCTACTAATTTTGTTTTCTAACATTTTGTGCATTCTAGTGGTGTTCTTGGTCACAGACACATCTTTTATAAAATCAAAGAAAAAAACTAAACATCTTGTAAATCATAATCTTATATATGTAATGAAAAAGAACTGCAACACATTAAAAGTCCAAAAGTTTGTAACATCACCCTAAACCCACCTCAAAATTATAATATAATTCAAAACTGCAATTATGATTTAATTCTTCCCTCCTTAAGCTAAAGGTATGCTATTGAATGTAACCTCAGATCTGTTCCAAACATCAAATTATCCACTTCTAATCTCATGCACAGTAACGTACACAGCAGAGTAACAAGATAAGAACTGGACAACAGTTTACAAAATAGAAATATTCTTCACCATTGTCACCTATTACATATTCTGTATCCTACTGCTATAGACAATTGCTTTCATGTAATCATTAATTATACATCCCCATTATGCCAGCATGTACACAAATAAAATAGTCAAACCAGATTTTTAGATGTTATTAACAAATATAAGTAGTAACAGCTACATATAACATTTTCTGTGCATATTTTCTCTTAAAATACAAATAATCAGTTTCCCTTTATGAATTTTTTATGTTTTTGGTCCACAAATTAGAAAATAAATAATATGTAGTTGCATATTATGCCCATAAAAAAGAGTTATCTTTTGATATCTGCCTACAGGAGAGATGAGATCTTCTGATGGATCACTTTTACCCCTGTCTTCTTTTCTTCCCTTAGCCATCCTCTATCTGATATTTTCTCCTTCTTAGCAAGTCAAATCATGGCAGAAGGTTTAATAAAATACAATTAAAAACTGGCATCACGTCCCCATTCTACAGGCTTCCCACTCTTCTGCAGATCTTACCTGATCAAATTCCACCTTCGACTTCCACATTCTTGGGGCCACATCTATTTAGTTGTACTTCCCATGCTATCCATCTTGTTTCAGAGTTGTGCTCAGTGACTCAAAACTAATTCCCTTTTCCTGTATTGTCTTTGGCTTGCCTTTTGATTAAACCAACATCTTTTTCCATAACATCTTTTTGACTACTTTGCAACTCCCTTTGGCTACCATCATTCAATAGGGGATCTATTACTTATCCTGTCCTTCACCCCCCCAAACTCTCTGGAGTACCTCTCTCACTTTATTGGAACTTATAAACACAGCAGAGTGGTTGGGCTTTCTGCCCCCTCCTTTACTCTTTATTCCATATCCACTACCTCCATTCTAGACACTGGGGAAACAAAATACCAGGCATATTGTCCCTATCTTTACTTATGTTCAATGAGTTTTAGCACCACTTGCCCTTGCAGCAGCCTCCAGTGAGCCATACCTCATATCATATTTTTGTAAAAGTCTGTTAACTCAACAAGATTACTAATGGTATAGCCACCCTTCCTGCATTACTTTTACAGTGGCTGTGCCGTATTGCCACAGCTTGCCTTTCCATTGCTTATGAACTCCTTTTGAAAAGTCCTCAACCACTTCTACTTTGCACCCAGGTAGTATTAATCACCTCTTCATGCTTCTTATCTAATCATCCGTTCTTTCAAAGACTAGCTGTGAAACTTCGTGGCTATATGATGTGGCTTTTGCTCTGTGTCTGCTGTTGTCTTCATCAGCCTATGTGCATAGTCAGTTTGGGACTCTAACCCCATCTTTTCTTTTTGCTATTGAAAATATCCATTCCTGTAAAATTTTTTTATGTATTAAGCCTCTCTACCCTTCACTTGGTCCAATAGTGGACACACCCCCCTTGCAGGATCTCTTTTATGCATCCCTTGTTTTTGAATTATTCATTCAAACATTTTTTCCATTCCTGATTCTTAATTCAGGTTTCTTTCACCCTCCTGTGATCCTACAATTTCTGTTTTAGTAATTGATTACAAACCTGCAGCGTCCCTTCCTCATTTATTATTTCTAGCTGTAAAACTGCATCACCTGATATGAAGCTTGTGACTCAACCTGCTTCCCCCATCCTGGTCCCACATGCCCCCCTCCGTGATTTTTCATCTTTTCGTAAATCTGTTTGCTGGATTTCATAGTGGCCTGGGTGGTCATTAGACTAAATACAGCCTCTAGGCTGTAGCTTTATGCTATACTTGGTATTTAAGAGAGAATCTTGTAGTTATGAAATCATGTATATGCAGAATAAATTTGGCATTGCTGTTGTATCATATACATAAATGTTGTGAATCATAAAAAAGCACATTGCTAATACAGAGGGCATACAAACGTTTACTCCTCGGTAGCAGTATTTTAACACAGCTCAAGTAACAGTTTTAAAAAGTGGAATAAGGCATTTGTTACTTTTTATGGTGGCAGTAGGTATTCTTTGTCTTAAATGTGTAGATCAGCTAGCCATTCTTTCATAGTAGGCAATTATTAAAGTTGTTTCTGTCAAAACAAAACTTCAGTGGAATCATCTGCTTACATTTATCTAAAACTTTTATTTCCACACATTTTATTCTTCATGTCTGAACTAAGGATTAAGAGATTCATTGAAGAATTCAGTGCTGAAAATAGAGTCACTGTAGCAATTCTTATAGAGGCAAAACTATAACAAGGTAACACAAATAAGACTGAATTTTTTCAAGTGTTTACATTTTCATTTCCGGACTAAGCTACACACATGCTAATTATATTAGTGTGAGTCTCTCCCTGGGGTTCAGAAACATTTTTCTGCATAACCATAAGTGATTTTGCATGATGTTCTGTGAATCTCCCCACCCTAAGCATGGTTGCTCAAGTATGGAAACCCGAGGAGTGCTGTGGCCTGCATAATATGCAAATGATGGAATAATCACATTGCTGTGCAAAAAACATTGGAATGAGGTCATCTGTGGATACAGATGAGGGTAAGCAATAGAGCAAGATGATTCAGAAATGTATATATTTGTGCTGAAAGAAGCTAACTCCAGAGCTGTTGACTGAAGCTAAGAAAATGGATTTTTGAGAAACGCACCAAAAATGGGTTGCTGACACATTAGTAAATCTATATGTAGGAGTCTGTACTTACAACTGTGTACCATGTCATTAACCTTAGTGGCACATACAACATCCATTTTCTCTAAACATATGCCCTACATGACTCTGAACCCATATAGACAGAGGCACATTGCAGTAGTTTGTTGAGATACCCATAGGATGCATGGAATACTGGACACAAAGGTTTATGGCTTTGAGAATACTACTACAGGGATCTGTTAGCATCTCATAGGGGACATGGTTGGTGTATCCCAAGAATCTGCCTCAAAAGATACTTCACTTGTTCTACAATACCATGGGAAAGCATGTGGGGGAGCATGTGTGGTTTCCACATAGCACAGCGGAGGGAAAGAGCATGCCTTTTATGACACTGCCTCTTTCTCTGACTTACTGGGAGCCATAGACTGTACCCACATTGCTATACAGGCATAATCTACAGAGTAGGGAAGAAGGTGCATCGACCATAAGCGAGGCTTCCTTTCTAATACTTGCCAGCTGGTCTGAAATACACAGGGTATAATACATGATGTGTCTACTGGCCATACCTCTCAACTGTACAGATTTTTGCCTCATATTTTTGGTCTGTTTCTTATACAGTTGTGGTTTTGTGGCAAATCGTTGGCAAAATGTTGAGGGTTGAAGTCAGAAAAATAATGATAGATATTTGAATTTCAGATTTCATCCTTTCAGAAAATTCATGCTAATGCAAAACCTGTTCTATCCTCTTTCTAACTTTGTAAAAGCAATATTTAACAAGTATCCCTATTTTTGCATCTTTGTCCCTCCATTATTTATGGCTTTGTCCAGATTTCTTGATCTACGAAGTTGAGAGGTATGTTACTGGCCACATATACAGTGTCTTAATGCACACATATGGCATATATATGATGTTTTCTTGGATGTTTGTGTGTCTGATTTTACTGAGGAACATCTTATTGGGAATTCCAGATAAGCCCTGGAGCCATGGTTAATGATACTTATCCAAAATCTCCAGGCCATGGCAGAGAATGGCTGCAATTATGTCCAGTTACCTACTCATGTCATTGCTAAATGTGTATCTACCCTGCTAAAGGCCTGCTTCCACTATCTGTATGTATCCAGGGGTGCCCTGTGGTATGACCCAGGTACATGAAACAAGTTATTTAACTCCTGCTCAGTGTTAATCATTCTACGAAAGCATTTACAACAAGGCAGACCCTTTGAGGAAGGCATCCCAGCCTCAGAAGTACCTGATGAAGAGTCTGTGGAAGAGCTGCCTACAGAGTAGGACTGTGTCTGATGGAAGCGGGTGCAGTATGCTGTGGAAATACCTAAGAGGCAATGTTTGGGCCATAACTATGGGCCAGAATAAAGTATTATGCAGATCAGTAAAAATGATACACACAGACCTTCACCCAGCCTGTGGTATACCATGCATAGATAAGTCAAACGGAGTATCAGTCATAGTTTACACAAGTAATAAAGTACAGAGCATATAGGAAAGTTATCTCATGCACAGGGAGGTAGGGCCAGAGTGTCAGCTGTCATCAGTGGGTACTTGTGTGTGATTGTGTGCTTGTATGTCTGTCTGTGTATGATAAAGTGTTTGAACAATATTTGTGTGTGTGTATGTGTGTGTGTGTGTGTGTGTGTGTGTGTGTGTGTGTGTGTGTGTGTGTGTGTGTGCGTGTGTGTGTGTGTGTCTGTGCCTTGGTGGGTTGGGAGATGGTGTATACTTACCAAAGGGGATGAGGGTACTGTCTCATTTACTATGTGAAGGCGTGGAGGTAGGCAATGTAGAAATCTGGCTAAGAGCTTGCTGGGACACAGCTCCCACAGATTTTGGAGCACCATACCAGGATCTGGTGGACAGATGCATGGCACCCACAAGAGACATACATGTGCATACCATACACATCTCCATCCATGGAAGGGTTACAAAAATGAAATGCACCATGAGGAGAGACAGAGTACTCCATGACCATGAACAGTGGACCATGCTACTAGTGAACTTGGCACAAGGAGCTGGCTTTGGTAGGCAACCATGTTACAGCATACTTCACTCAACCCTGGATGGTGGAGTGAAGGTGGTGGTAGAGTGTGTGTGTGTGTGGGGGGGAGGGGGCATCACACAACCACAGCAGACCTACCCACTAGAAGTGGAGGCAGAGCAGCCATAGGAAGTGTGTCAACCATGCTGTCTGACCACACAGGGGCACCTGGTGCATGCAAAGTATGTGTTTCACATGTGGCTAATGCATTCTCTGAGGTCATCAAGGCCTGTGTTGGTGTTTGACTGTCCCTTTATTATAGCCCTGCACAAACTCTGGATTGTGATCATGGACACACTTAGCTCAGATGGTGGAAAAGTACATATGGCATGAACGGCCACCAGTACTAGATCCACCAGTGTTTTCCTCTTACTGCATTGAACTTGCAGCAACATATGTGGAGTGTGCCACAACTGAAGATATCCCTCCCTAGGTAGATATTTTACATCTTCATGTCCTTGTGCCTCTTCCTGTGTTTGTGGGGTAGGTTGTACAGGCACAGAAGCTATGTCCATAGAATGCTGTTGGATTGAGGACATCACATTGCATGTCTCCAGCATTGACACTATGCCCCTCAGTGCTGGAATTTGGCTGCCATCTGATCAAAGCTAGATAGTTCCCCAACATCAGGCAGTTGTATGTCCATGGTGGTGAACCTTGTTAACACTGCACCTGTGAAAACACCAAAACAAATCAGTCTACTAAATAAACCCCTTCAGCAATAACTAAAGCCCAGTGAATGAAAATGCACCACTTAATATAATGGTAGAGGAAATTAATGAGAAGCATACCTTGTGCTGGTGGTCCCTGCATCTGAAAGCTCGTTTGCAGTTTTCCATAGCACAGTGAGGCATATGGTATACTTGTGAGCTTATATTACAAAGCTTCAAGCACGACAGTCATGCTGATGAGACTCCAGCTAATGAATATGCCTGAATCACACATTTTTCTCATGGCAGCAATGACCAGTTCCACATTGAGGCTTACTTGCCTACCTGCACTTTCATGAGCACCTGTGAGTGGATGAGTCTGTGACTGCTTTGAGGATATATTTAAATGTGTTTTACTTTTACATCCTACAAAGACACTAAAGAGCAAACTTGCTAAAACAGTTGAGCAGCGTGAACCTACTAAACACTTTTGAAGCCAGTGTTCGCATCTTAACTTCATTATTTCATCCTTTTTCTGTGATTAATTGTGGCATCATTGTATTAACTAGCTGCCTGTTGTTGCATTCCACGTCCTGACAAACCTCAATGTTCACGACCATAAGAGGCTACCATAGTTCCTTGAAATGTGACGTGATGAATGGTCATGGCTTCCAAGGGCTCTGATCTTGACAGAGCTCCCCAGTGGTGCATCAAAGATATCAAGATCCTTCTATTTTGCTACCTACAGACCACTGGTAATGCCTGACTGGGGACTCCTACGAGGGTTGCCAATATAAGGTGGGTACCTGCCATAGTCTTGCCAGGTGATGTTGGATGCGACTGCCATACCTTGATGTGATGAGTAGTGCTGGTGCCACTGCAACAAACTGCTGAGGAGCCATCTGGACCTTCAGCACTGGGAGGATAAAGAGGTTCAAGCAAGGGCCCCTGATATGTATTAAAAGTACTCCTAATTATATGATAGTGCTAAATGTGTAGTTTAGGATTTTGTTTTTTTCATTCTCTTCAGAGGGCTGATTTAGAGAACACCATCCTTTACTGGAGGATAATTGAATGGCTCTCCGGGTGCAGGGGTGTGTATGGCGTTTCTTTATATTTTTTGCTGTTATTAATACAGTTTCCAGATAGGAGTATAGTGTTAGTCTGTACCTGTAGACATGTTAGCATTTAGTTATACTGTTGCCTGTTATATATTATGAATGGAGGTAAGCATACACATCATCTTAAAAACTCTGCATTGCATACAAATGTGAAGTGAACTGTGCAGTGACTGTTCCCATTAAAGTTTTATAAGTAAAACTGCTTAATGAGTTAGTGTCTGTTAGGACAATTGCACTAATAGGCACAGTTCCTCACACAGCCACAAGAAGAACACATGACAAAGGCATACCTTATATTGTCGTTTTCTCATTATGACATGGGTCTATTTGCCTTGCTGTACTGCTAATTTGATCAGTGGCCTGACAAGTGTAGTTGCATGCTGCAGCAGAATGCAGTACACGATCCTGTGTGTGTGTGTGTGTGTGTGTGTGTGTGTGTGTGTGTGTGTGTGTGTGTGTGTGTGTGTGTGTGTGTGTATATTTTAAGGGTGGGGGAATGTTTGTGTAAGGAGTAAGGGGTGGGAAAAGGCTGTGTGAGTGGTGATTGTCATGGATGGTCAGTTCTTGTGGGTAGCAGTTTTTTTGTATGTACTTTATAGGTGGGCTTGCAGTTTTGCCTTGTTATGTTGTGGTCCCATATTGATTGGTGGATCTGATTCCATGAGCAGCAAGTTTCACATGTTTCAATCCTGCAGATTCAACTGCTAGTAATGGATGCACCCCACATGCACATGGTTGTGTTGATATTTTCTATTTACATGCATGCTGCTAGGTACCTATTTCCTGTAGAGTGCTTGTAGCAGTCCACAGACGTGACAGTCCACAGAGTTGCCACATTTTATTTTTCACACAAAACTACATTGTCTACACCTTATCCTACACACCTGCGCACACTCCAGTTAATGGGATATGCGACATTATACAACGACCCCCCATTAATATTCAAAAACGTGCATGCTGATTGGTCAGTGTGCACATTGTAAATCAGTTATAGTAATGGAAAAAGGTCCGGTCGCCCGGACTTTTTCCATTACTGTAACTCTTTTTTTACAGCAATGGAGAACGCAAGATCTCCGTTGCTTCACACTGTCTCGCTATATTAAACGTATTTGACATAGCGAAACAGCTTTAAAAAAAGCAACGGAGATTCTCCATTGCTTTTTTTAAAGCTGCTTCACTATGTTAAACTCCTTTAACATAGCGAGACTGTTTGTAAAAAGCAATGGAGATCTTGCTTTCTCCGTTGCTTTTTTCAAAACTGTCTTGCTATGTTAAATGGGTTTAATATAGCGAGACAGCTTTAAAATAAAGCAATGGAGATTCTCTGTTGCTTTTTTTAAAGCTGTCTCGCTATGTTAAACCCATTTAACATAGCAAAACAGTTTGTAAAAAGCAACAGAGATCTTGCTTTCTCCGTTGCTTTTGCCCACAGCTCTGATGTACTGCGTAGGCATAAGCATGCACAGTATATCAGAACTGCTGCAGAATACCAGACAGGTGCAGCAAGGGGGCATTATACAATGCCATTATTTAAGAAAAGTAATTATTTTTTTTCTTAAATAATGTCATTGTATAATAGCAATAACCCACTTCTGGGTGTGGGTAATGCTGGATTTACCCATGGTTGGCTTTGTTTGGCCACTTGGGCTTCGCCCTCATGACCAATCCACACCAACCGTGGGTAAATCCAGCATTACCCACACCCAGGCGTGGGTTATTGCTATAGTACATGTCATATCATAGGGCAGGTTATAATACAAGTTTGTGACTTGTCATAGTAGCATATTTTCCTGCTAGCTTAAAATACATGTATTTACTGCACTGATGGGCCATATGTCACATATGTAATAGGAATGTTTGTTTTCTGTCCCCCTCTCATTTTGCTTTCTCTCTTTTCTTTATTTTTTTGTATTTACATTTCCATTGTAAATACCATCTGCCACAGTTGTAACATTAGTATGGAACAGGTCACAACCACCCCACTGGTCCCAGTCTTTTCAGGCAGCCCCTCAGCTAGCTGAAGGCCTAATTTCCTATCTAGTTTATGGGGGGGGGGGCAAGCTAACTCTCCTGTGGCCATTGATGATCTCTCACTGGAGGGGAAGATGAAAGGGCAAGAAATGTGAAAAAAAAACATAAATATAGTTGCAAGTATAGAAAACGTCTGGAAGAGCCTCATGTTTTTCAGGAATGAATGCAGGAATGGTTAAGGAGAGACGAATTCAAACCAAGAAATGAAAGGTTAATATTGGCAGCACAAGATAGTAGGCTACATACACGCTGGTTTACAAAGTCCATTGAACGTATGGGAGAAACAGACAAATGTAGGTTTTGTAAAACCGAATTGGAAACAGTCATATACCTTGTTGCTGGTTGCGACACACTAATGACAGAAGGACTGTATACTGAAAGGCATAATAATGTGGTGAGACTATTGCACTGGGGATTGTGCAAACATTATGGTATCAAAGTGTCTGAAAAACACTGGAAACATGAGCCACAAAGCATCATAGAAAATGATGTTTGAATTGCATGAGATCACCCATTACCAACAGTTCAAAAGATAGATGCTAGAAAACCGGATATGGTATAAAAGTAGCATTGATTACTGAAATTGCCACACCCAGTGACTATAGTGTCTTGAGAACAGAGAGAGAGAGAGAGACAAAGTCATAAAATACCAGGATCTGCAGGCAGAAACAAGAGCAATGTGGAAGAAAGATACCCAGACAGTTCCAATAGTAGTAGGAGCAATGGGTCTTATAAAAAAGAATCTACAATCATATTTAGAAATGTTATCAATCCATGTAACCCCGTATGAATTGCAGAAGGAGTCATTACTGGGCGCATTGCAGGTGCTGCAAAGAGCACATTTGGCTTGCATCAAAGACTGAAACAATACTAATTAGATGAACTTTAATTGTACTTTGACTTAGGAATGGGGTCCATTCCCATCACGGCATTAGAAACCCAGAAGATTTGGAAAAATTAGAAGAGGGGAGTGTCATTATTTGAAAAAAGGCACAGCTGTTCCAGCTATAATGTACGAAAAACTTTTATTGCATAAAGCACAGAAGGTAGACTTCACACAAATAACGCTGCTACAGTTGTCTTGTACGTTTTCGGCAGCTAACTTCATCAGAATGAAGTAACCACATCAATTCCTCCCTATATATGCATTTGTAATTTAATTTAACTGATGAAGTTAGCTGATGAAAACGTACAAGGTACCTTCTGTGGTTTGTGCAATAAAAGTTTTTCGTATGTTATAGCTGGAACAGCTGTGCCTTTCATTTACTTGTTTGCGGTTTGGCGCAGAGGCCACCTTCTTTGTGTTGAGTGTCATTATTTCCCGTAGTAGCACTACCAGGGATGTGCAGTTTGTAATCCACAAGTAATTGGTGGCGATGGTCTGGGAGCTGGTTTATCAGAGGCTGGAAGTCCACATAGGCCACCTGTAAAGGGTCCTCACACTACTGCCTGGCGCTGTCATCACCACCATCACCACCTCAGGCATTGTCCAGTGTAAAGTGTGGTCAGAATGCTGACTGAGCACTGCCTGGGTCTAGCCTAAGTAGTGAGGTTATGGGACAATCATAGCCATCCTATCCCCCATCATGATGTTTACCTTCCGTTGTGTAGTCTCTCCCCTCAGTTTGTTATGCAATCATCTCCATCACCAATATCTTCCCTTTGTCTGTATATTTAGAATTCCACTGTTCACCCCTCAAGTGTGTCACCACCTCCCCTGTTAATCTTTCTCTGTTTTTTGTTTTTCTGTGCCCCTGCTTCTAAACTTCACTTTTTCCATCCCCTGTCTTAACTTTGCATAATTCCTCCTCTCCTTCTCAAAACAAAAAACAAAAAACAAAAAAAACAGTTTTCAACTGCCCAATGTAGTACATAAAGGTGAAGGATCCCACACTTACCACCATGTTATGCCAATATTTCATACCACTATGACGCACTGATGAAAAGCAAAATCATCCAAGGCAGAGGTGTACCTCAAACGCTTTCTCAACACAAAAGCAATTCTTTGTTTCTTTAATTCATGCCTGAAAAGCATAATAGAGCTATAAGGATGATATTCTAAGAGGGTCTGAAATAATTTCACTAAGTTTCCCTATATAGCTGCATCCTGTACTTCGGCATCCTTTGGTTTACATGTCATCACTGTATCTCCTTCGGTGTTCCAGTAGTAACTCTTATTTAACACATACATTGCCATCATCTCCTCGGTATACCCATTGAAGTCAGGATAAGACTATCCTCTTTTGGATACTGGTAATGCTTCCTGCATTGTACCTACTCTAAGACCCTTAACACCCTCACAACAAAACGTTTCTCACTAACTCAAATGCCCTTCTAAATTCGGGTCCCTTTCATTTTAGTGCACACATACAGCACCTTGTGAAGAGACAGATGTGAGGCCGGAGGGTATAAAAAATGTAGGAAGAATAAAAGTTCCCCTTGCTTAATCTGGCTTTCAACAACAAAGCGTACCCCCACTCCCCAATTCCCAAGATTGGCATCAGTGTATAAATGTGGATGAATTTTTGAATGAAAACATTAATGACGCTGAAGGTGGATGAACTACAACTGATAATGGTGATTTTTATATACCAGGAGAATGGGAATGGCCCCAGGCACCCGGAGCGTCTGAAAAATCAGAATTACAACCAGAAAGGGCAAATGTCCAGGTACTATGCAACCCCGATGGTCAGAATTCATGGAGGGGAAAGCAACGGTTTCAATAAATGAATATGATGAGAGACTACTTCCTACATTTCTACTAACTCCTTTGAACATTGTGTGCAATACTGCTAAATAAAATATATAATTTTTTCTTCTTTGGACATTCCAATTAAGTTATGTGATTTGCTTTTCAAACAATTAACTTTTGTCCCTACAAGGAAAATGAATTTGGTTGAAACTCTCATTGATTTGAAATTATATACATGAAAATTAAATCTTTATTTATTATTTTTGAATAATGTATATGTGGAAAAGTCTTTGAGAGTGGCTGGTACTTAAAATCCACCATTGCATAATTCCCTAATGGTGTTTCAGAATATATGTGAACTGGATTTTAGAGCTTTATGTAATTCTGGCTCTAGGAAGCCTAGTGTGAATAATGTAACCTATAATGAAAAACAAGTGTTAGATTTTTTTGAAAGGAATATCAGGTGTTAGATTCATTAAGCCTAATAAGGGTGAGGGTTTGATTGCAATGGATGAGTGTGATTACATCAAGAAAATGGAGTGTTTATTCCACTTGACCACATATGAAGAAAGTTCACTAAGTGAAATGAATACTGTGTATGGAAGAATCATGATATTTTTACATGATTTATTTATCCAGGGTTCAGTTGACATACATCAGTATAATTACCTTACAGTTGAATTTCCTATCACCCCCACCATTTTTGGGCTTCCCAAAATCCATAAGGATTGAATCAACCTCCTATGCGCCCAATAGTGGACGCAAGGAGGTCAATTACGCATCCTCTTGCTAAAATGTTAGACATTGAACTTAAAAAAATATGTGTTTGCGGAAACACACATCTGCATTGATTAGTGGGAATTTTTGGAAAGGCTTAATGGTGTTGGGTATAATGATAAATGTGTTAATTACAATTGATATAAATGATCTATACACAGTTATACCACATGCTATTGGAGAAGAGTGATTTTGCGAATACCTGACCTTCAAAGGTCTTGAGCAGGAAAGGATTAGCACTTATGAGCTCTTACTAGACCTAGTGTTAAAATCAAACTTTATTTGGTTTGAGAAAAAGCTTTATTTCTACAAAGAAGGCATAGCCATGGGTTCTTGTTGTGGGGGGCTGTACGCTAACATTGTGATGTTAATGTGGGAACACAAGTTCTTATTTTCCTCCACACATTTTTCCAACTGTGATTTATACCTTCGTTTTCAGGATGATATCTTTATTCTTCGGTCAGGGTCTATAGATGCTATACACTTGTTTATTGAGTTCATTAATCAAACTACTGACTTCCTTTGTTTTACTCACACTTGGTCAGGACCTAATTTCCTATTTAGATGTGTTGGTTAAGAAGGATGTGGAAAATGGGTGTTTTATTGCTGAAATATTTCACAAACCAACTTTTTCTAACATATATTTGCACTTTGAAAGCAGTCGCCCTTTTGCCCAGAAGTGAGCCATTGTGAAGGGTCAGCTGGTGCCTACTAAATGGGACAGATTTCAGGAACAATGTGAACTAATGAAAAATATGTTCATTACTAGAGGCTATACCGTATGGTTAGTAGATGAGCTTCTCAGTGAAGTACGGCATAAAAGAGAAATTGGATATTTTACACCTTTACTTAATGCCCTTCCCCACTTGATAATATCTAATGAATTTTCTGTCAATGGTAATGATGGAGTTTTTAATTTAGAGACAAGCAACTCTAATGTGGTTTGGAATTTTAATAGAGCTTTTAGAACTACTTTTTGTACTGATAGTAAAGTTTTAAAAGAAACTGTAACAAATAATTGGAAGGTTTTAATAAATAACAGCTTCATTAGAGAAAAAATGTGGGAGAGACCTGTTATAGTTTTATAGAAGAGGCTGGAACTTTAAGCAGCTAATAGAGTGTAGTAAAATAAACAAAAATGCAGGACATATGATGTGGTGCATACACTTTGTGTAAACATATTTTAGATGTTGGACAAGTATGTATAAACAAAACGAACATCATTGTAAAATGATTGCAATTCCACAAAAGTAGTGTATTGTGCTCTGTGTCAGTCCTGCCCATGTTTTTATGTGGGCAAGACAGAGTGCAAGCTTAATTGTAGAATTAATGAACATTTATGAGACATCTGTAACCATAAAATAACAAATGCATTGGCCAGACACATTAATGATTATAATGAACATTATTTTAGATTTATTGTGTTGGATTCGCTGCAAATTACAGGTAGAGGTGGAGCATGGCCGCTCCTGCTTGAAAAAGCCAAACTTTACTGGTAAATCCGATTTGGAGCACATTTTTGGCCAGGTTTAAACGAAGCAGAAACTCTGGCATGTCTGTTGAAATTAAAAGCTTGCTTGAGATAGATGCTAGGCATATTTACAACATGTTATTTTGAATAGAACACAAAACGTTTCAATGAATCATGCTTTGTTAAATTGTGTATGCAAATTTGAAAGAAGTTGTTTTGTGAGTGAAGACTGTATATTGGGGGTGTCATGAGGTTAGTTACTGATTGATCTCTAAGAAGAGGTATGTCATTTATTTGAATTTTTGATTGGTTTTCTTTTTCTTTTTATTTAAGGGTGCGTATTGGTTCTTTGAATTTATCTGATGAAGTTCCAGTATTGTTGGCGGGACAAAATCTTGTACTACTGGTTTTAAGCATCATTTTCTAAATAAACCTGCATTTTCTACATCCAGCTGCCTAATTGGTTTTTGATTGAGTTTGCGGTCTTTCCTGTTGCTGGTTAATCTGGCTTTCCTCATCTCTTGACAACATCCTATAAAGTTTCCAGGCCTTTTTATAAATAAGGCAAAACTGTCACCCCTAGGTATTCCAGAGACAACTTTTTCCACTTAAAAGTAAAAGTAATTCTCATATGCCCCCATACCTAGAAAGGATATTGTTAGTTGCTATAAACTGAGATGTTGTAGAGTATAACTTATACACGGGCCTACCACCCCCCCCCCCCCACCTCCATCTGTCTAGTAACCTCCAGGCCTCCAGAGGAAAGCTCCCTAAATTACTTATTTCACATCATCACAGAACATGACCACTGTTGGATCCAGCTCCCTACCCTTTTTCCTAGAGCAGAGGTGTGTACAGTATATTGTAATTAATGTGGAGGAGAGAGGCCATCCTTGCCTTGTCTTTCTAAACAAATAGAGTTATCATCCTTAACCCCACCAAATAAAATTCCTACTATTTAAAAAAAAAACAGTCAAATCAGTGGTGACATTTCCGAAGTTCACATTCTGTGATACAAAATACTCTGTGCGTAATTCTACATTCCTACAAACATGCACAGGCATTTGTCAATGCTGATTGTATAGTAACAGTTGAGGTAGTTTTAAGAAATCTTTAAACTTTAAGTTCAGTGACTTAGTATTAAGAGCTGCCAGAGAAGAGAGCTACATATGTGACAAATAAAATGCTGTCTCTCATATATGACAGTTCTGAATGTTTGTAGATTAAGTTGACAGTTTCCCTTGCTTTCAGCCAACATTTTGAACAATCAAATTTAAGATGATACAAATATGGTGCTACACAGACAGGATTCCTTACAGAGATGCAGAAAATATCTTTCTCATTGCTGTTAACATTAATCACTATTATTTGGGTAGTCTAATATAGAAACATTTGTGATTATGAGAATACTTCCATAGCAGTGATTAATGTTAACAGATGTCAGCAAATCAACCAAAATAAATACTATATGTTAGCGTTCGCCTTCATGAAGTCTTCCATGAGACATGTGGAACGCAACATGTGACTTTCTTGTCACTATCAATACATACCACTTAAGGAATGCAGATCTGTAACTAAAAGTCAACAGATTTGCTAATGAATAAACAACTGCTTAAAGTGATTACAGGACTTCAGCTTTTAGTGAACAACATTGTAAATATTAAGAAGATAAGTTGCACCTTACACAAAAGCAATGCAGTGTCCCCTACCTTTTATTGAATTATTACAGGTATGCACTCCTCCCTCTGACTGAGCTATTACAGGTAGTGCACTCTGATCACTCATTGAAGTATTACTGGTAGTGCGCTCCTACCTGTCACTGAATTATTACAGGTAATGCACTCCCACCTCTCGCTGAATTATTTCAGGTAGTGTGCACCCACATCTTACTGAATCATTAAAGGTAATATGACTCATTGAATTATAGGTAGTGCACTCCCACCTGTCACTGAATTATTACAGGTAGTGCGCTCCCACCTCTCACTGAATTATTAAAGGTAATTGAATGATTATAGGTAGTGTGCTCCCACCTCTCAGTGAATTATTACAAGTACTGCACTCCCACCTGTTGCTGAATTATTATAGACAGTACACTCCCACCTGTTGCTGAATTATTATAGACAGTATACTCCCACCTCCCACTGAAGTATTACAGGTAGTATGCTCCCACCTCTTTCTGAATTATTACAGGTAGTGTCCGTCAACCTGTCACTGAATTATTCCGGGCAGTGCCTTGCTACCTGTTGCTAAATTATTGCAAGTAGTGCAGTCCCACCTCTCGCTGAATTACTATAGGTAGTGCGCTGCCACCTCTCACTAAATTATTAAAGGTAGTATGCTCCCACCTGTCTCTGAATTATTACAGGTAGTGCGTTCCCACTTGTTGTTGAAATATTACAGGTAGCCAATCCTACCTCTCACTGAATTATTAACAGGTAGTGCATTCCCAACCCTCACTGAATTATTACAGATAGAGCAATCCCACCTCTTGCTGAATTATTACATGTAGTGCACTCCAATCTCTCGCTGAATTATTACAAGTAGTACTGTCCCACCTCTTGCTGAATTTTTATTACAGGTATTGCACTCACACCTCTCAATGCATTATTACAGGTAGTGCACTCCCACCTCTCAGTGAAGAAGTCTCACATCTCACTGAATTATTACAAGTAGTGCACTCCCACCTGCCATTGAATTAAAGGTAGTGCACTCCCACCAGTTGCTGAAATATTACAGGTAGCCTGACCCCACCTCTTGCTGAATTATTACAGGTAGTGCACTCCAATCTTTCACTGAATTATTACAGATATTGTGCTCCCACCTCTCGCTAAATTATTAAAGGTAATGCACATCTCATTTAATTATTACAGGTAGTGCACTCCCACCTCTCACTGAATTATTATTACAGGTAGTGCACTCCCATCCCTTGCTGAATTATTTCAGAAGTGTGCTCCCATCTGTCACTCAATTATTACAGGTAGTGCACTTCCACCTGTTGCTGAATTATTATTAAAGATAGTGGACTCCCATCTGTCACCAAATTATTACAGGTAGTGTGCTCTCACATCATCATCTTCTTTCGGCTATTCCCGTTAGGGGTCACCACAGCGGATCACCTGTTTCCATTTCTTCTGTCCTCTGCATCTTGCTCTGTCACACCAGCCACCTGCATGTCCTCTCTTACCACATCCATAAACCTTATCTTAGGCCTTCCGCTTTTCCTGTTACCTGGTAGCTTCATCCTTAGCATCTTTTTCCCAATGTACTCAGCATCCCTCCTCAGCACATGTCCAAACCAACGTAATCTTGCCTCTCTTGCTTTGTCTCCAAACCTTCCAACCTGGGCTGACCCTGTAATATACTTATTCCTAATCCTGTCCAACCTCATCGCACCCAGTGCAAATCTTAATATCTTTAACTCTGCCACATCCAGCTCAAACTCCTGCCTTTTTGTCAATGCCACAGTCTCCAACCCATATAACATAGCTGGTCTCACTACCCTCTTATAGACCTTCACTTTCACTCTTACAGGTACTTGTCTGTCACAAATCACTCCTGACACTCTTCTCCACCCACTCCATCCTGCCTGTACTCGCTTCTTCACCACTCTTCCACACTCACAATTACTCTGAACTATTGACCCCAAGTATTTAAACTCATCCGCCTTTGCCACCTCTACTCCTTGCATCATCACCATTCCTCTATCCTCCCTCTCATTCACACACATATATTCTGTCTCAGTCCTGCTGACCTTCATTCCTCTTCTCTCTAGAGCATATCTCCATCTCTCCAGGGTCTCCTCCACCTGTTCACTACTCTCACTACAGATCACAATGTCATCTGCAAACATCATAGTCCACGGGGACTCCTGTCTGATCTCGTTTGTCAACCTGTCCATCACTATTGCAAATAAGAAAGGGCTCAGAGCTGATGCTTGATGTAACCCCACCTCCACCTTAAACGCATCCGTCACTCCCACCGCAGACCTCGCCGCTGTCACACTACCCTCGTACATATCCTGTACCACTCTTACATACTTCTCTGACACTCCTGACTTCCTCATACAATACCACAACTCCTCTCTAGGCACCCTGTCATATGCTTTCTCTAAGTCTACAAAAACACAATGCAACTCCTTCTGACATTCTCTGTACTTCTCCATCAATGCTCTCAGAGCAAACATCACATCTGTAGTGCTCTTTCCCGGCATGAAACCATACTGCTGATCACTAATCATCACGTCCCTTCTTAACCTAGCTTCCACTACTCTTTCCCATAACTTCATGCTGTGAATGATCAATTTAATCCCACTGTAGTTACTACAGCTCTGCACATCACCCTTATTCTTAAAAATTGGTACCAAAACCCTTTTTCTCCATTCCTCAGGCATCCTCTCACTTTCTAAGATTTCATTACACAATCCGGTTAAAAACTCCACTGCCATTTCACCTTAACACCTCCTTGCTTCCACAGGTATGTCATCTGGGCCATCAGCCTTTCCATTCTTCATTCTCTTCATAGCTATCCTTACTTCCTCCTTGCTAATCCATTGTACTTCATGATTCACTATCCCTACATCATCCAACCTTCTCTCCCTTTCATTCTCTTCATTCATCAACCCCTCAAAGTACTCTTTCTATCTCCTTAACACACTCTCCTTGCTTGTGAGTATGTTTCCCTCATTATCCTTTATCACCTTTACCTGCTGCACATCTTTCCTAGCTCGGTCCCTCTGTCTAGCCAATTGGTACAGGTCCTTTTCTCCCTCCTTAGTGTCCAATCTTTCATACAACTCTTCATATGCCTTATCCTTAGACTTCGCCACCTCTCTCTTTGCCATGCACCTCATCTCCTTATACTCCTGTCTACTTTCTTCATCTCTCTGACAATCCCACTTCTTCTTTGCCAACCTCTTTGCCTGTATACTCTCCTGTACTTCCTCATTCCACCACTATGTCTCCTTGTTGTCCTTCCTCTGTCCCGGTGTGATACCAAGCACCTTTCTAGCCATCTCCCTTACTAGCTCTGCTGTAGTTACCCAGCTATTTGGTAACTCTTCACTGCCACCCAGTGCCTGTCTTAACTCATTCCTGAACTCCACCTCACAATTACCCTTTTTCAGTTTCCACCATTTGATCCTTGGTGCTGCCCTCACACTCCTCCTCCTCCTCTTCTTGATCACCATCATCATCCTACAAACCACCATCGTATGCTGCCTAGCTACACTTTCTCTGGTCACCACTTTACAGTCTCCAATCTCCTTCAGACTGCCCCTCCTGCATAAGATATAATCCACCTGTGTGCATCTTCCTCCACTCTTGTATGTCACCCTATGCTCCTCCCTCTTGTTAAAATACGTATTCACCACAGCCATGTCCATCCTTTTCGCAAAATCCACTACCATCTGACCTTCTGCATTCCTTTGTTTAACACCATACCTACCCATCACTTCCTCATCCCATCTGTTCCCTTCACCAGCATGCCTGTTGCTGAAATATTACAGGTAGTGAAACCCCACCTCTCATTGAATTATTATTATTACAGGTCGTGCAATCCCCCCTTTCATTGAAGCACTCCCATCTCTTGTTGAGTTATTACAGATAGTGCACTCCCACCTCTCATTGAATTATTACAGGTAGTACGGTCCCACCTCTCATTGAATTATTGCAGGTAGTTTGCTCCCACCTATCACTAAATTATTACAAGTAGTGCTCTCCCAGCTCTCACTGAAGTTCACTCCCACCTCTCATTGAATTATTATAGATAGAGCAATCCCACATCTCAGTGAAGCACTCTCACATATCACTGAATTATTACAAATAGTGCATTCCAATCTCTCACTGAATTATTACAGATGGTACGCTCCCACCTCTTGCTGAATTATAAGTAGTGCACACTGACCTCACATTGAATTATTATTATTACAGGTAGTGCACTCCCACCTCTCACTGAATTATTATTACAGTTAGTGCACTCAAACGGTCACTAAATTATTATTACAGGTAAGTGCAGTGCTACCTTTCACTGAATTATTAAAGTTAGCGGGCTCCCACATGACATTGAATTATTACAGGTGATGTACTCCCACCTGATACTGAATTATTACAGGTAGTGCACTCCCACCTCTTGCTGAATTATTACAGGTAATGTGCTCCATCTCTCATCGAATCGTTACAGGTAGTGCGCTTCCACCTCTTGCTGAATTGTTACAGGTAGCATGCTCCCACCTCTTGCTGAATTATCACAGATGATGTGCTCCCACCTCTCACTGAATTATGACAGTTTGTGTGCTCCCACCTCTTGCTGAATTATTACAGGTGGTGTGTTCCCACTTCTCACTGAATGATTTCTGGTAGAGAAGGGAGTCACCTATGAGAAAAATGTCAATACTTAATGCTTGCTTTTGTACAAGAGTCAGAAGGGGAACAATGAAGAAAGTGCGATGTTTTAAGTGAGATTCTGAAAGAAGAAAAGCTTCATGCATGCCATCCTCAGAGCCAGCTTGATATTATGATATTCAGTCTATACCTTGATAATCCTCAACACTCGATCTACATTTAATTGACAGCAATACTAAACAGGTCTGTTGAAACTATTTGAACATTTGTACAGGTCACTATCTATTACAGAGTACTGTTCCCTGTCTTCAGCCACAGCCATTTGGAGTGTTATTGAATAAGACATATGTATGAATAGCAGAGAAGTCTGGAAAGAAAACTGTGACATTGCATAGACAGCAGTCTTGTATTTGAGGCTGTCTGACAAGGTATGCTTGCTACTTGCACTACCTTGCTTTCAGATTATCTTTTGTAAGATACTTTCTATTAGATAGGTGTCCATCTAAAATGGGGTCATGGTGTTTGGTTATGCACTATTCATTTATTACAATTAGAGATGAAAAATTGGTTTTAAATTTCTACTTAAATTGTCCTGTTAAGCCTTTGCAAGTTTTTGGAAGCTTATTTCACAGGCCTATTGCTTATGAAACAATAAATATTATACATCTGTTTTGAAGATAGCTAAGAATGTGATCTGCTGAAGAAAGTCTGCTTTTTTACATATTTATGGTATCTTTTGGTAGCCATAATTAAAAATTGTTTAACCAAATAAAGAATGCTTCACATTTGTTAAAATACCAGAACTTAATGATACTGTGCAATGAACACTGTACAATAATATAATATGCAACATTATATGCATATTAATACTGAGAGTTCACCATTCCTGCATTACATAAAACTGTATATATTATGATCATGTATCTGTTCATCAAAGGTTTATATTTTGACAAGTCTGACACCTGGTTTATGACTTAGTGAGACAATTTTCTAGAGTTGGAATAGTAAATTCTAAATCATTTTCCTGTTCTAATTGCATCATATTCACTGCTGATGTTTTAGCCTTTTATATGTCAAATTCAAGTAATAATCCTTCCTTCAAGGTCTTGTAAATCTTTATAAAATCACTTCTTTGCTGTGACTGAGTGAAACTGAGCCATGAGGTCTAATATTTTTAGTCACACTTCTTATACATGGAATCATTATTAACGTGTGTTATACCTGTTCTGCCTTTAACCTCCTCTTCTGTAAACATGAGAACCTTAAACACTTCCCATATGCCAGAAGTAGATGTACTAAACACATACAGAGAGCAATCATAATGGGAGGATTTCTGATGGAAATAAAATTTAATAGTAGCTATTTTCATCCTAGCCTTCCACAAATGTTATGATCATCAAAATAATATTGCTGATTTACTCCTGAATCATTTCTTTTAAAGATGTTGATCCTTGAAAACATGTTCTTTACTGCCTTATATTTTCACATTTTCAATAAAGCAATATTTGCTAGATTACTCACAGGACTGTTTTCATGTCTTACATACTCACTTCCTTTCAGCACTTCTGAAGTTTATCATTATCCTGAGGATATGATGATGGTACTGTCTGCATGTTTAGCACACTGTATAAGTTATGGGGTTTCTAGATCACAAACATAGATAGTTAACAATAAGGTCCCAGCAGTGAGTCCTGCAGAAACCCCAGTTCATCGGTTTTCAATGTTATTCCATGCATCCATAAATTTCACTCAAATGCTTATGTTCAACCAGTCCATACTCTTAGCAGTCATTTCTCCCTAACACCCTTCAACTTACTCAATAACATTTCATGGCCCACCTTCTTATGCTCTTGTGGAATCCAGGACTGTGGCATCAGCTATCAGTCTTTCATATCATTGCTGGAGCCTTCCTGTGTCCTGACCGAGTGCTCTTCAAACTATCTGGAGATATACAGAGCTGAGCATATTTTTCTGGCACTTCAGAGTTGTGTACTGGTAATTGTTGTTTGACTAATTTTATATCATTGCTGACTGACTTCAGAGTTGTGCACTGTTATTTTTGTTTTACTGTATAGTTTTTCAGACCTCTGCTGAAGGTGTTCCCCCCCCCCCCTCCCCCTATTTCTCTGTGTCTTAAGTTGGCATAACTGGTTTTACATCCTGTGTGTTATCTGACTTATCTCAAGGATTACTTGCATAAAATTAGACCCTCCTAGTAAAAGTCTGCATATCATTGCTGGAGCCTTCCTGTGTCTTGACAGAGTGCTCTTCAAACTATCTGGAGATATACAGAGCTGAGTATATTTTTCTGGCACTTCAGAGTTGTGTACTGGTATTTGTTGTTTGACTAATTTTGTATCATTGCTGGCTGACTTCAGAGTTGTGCACTGTTATTTTTGCTTCACTGTATAGTTTTTTCAGATCTCTGCTGAATGTGTTGGTTTTCCCATGCCCATCCTCCCTATTCCTGTGTTGTTGTTTAAATTTGGAGGCTTTTGCAGTTGCCTGCCCTCACTGTAGATTTGATCTGGGACACTCCCCCAGTCCAATCTCTTTACCTCATTCTACCTAATACACTCCTTCTGCATTTGTTTTTAGTCATTTTTAATTTAATTGCATTTTTTAAACTGTTTGGTCTAACATTGCTAATACTCAAGTGTGCTAGCTTGTACTGCATTTGAATTGTTTTTACTGCTGATTTAGCTACTTTTCTGTTTGTGTGTGTGTATCTATATATATATATATCTATATATATATATATATATATATGTATGCTGTGGTAGCATTGTTACCTCACAGCAAGACGTTGTCCCGTTCGATTCTCAGCTAGAGCGTCTTTTGTGTGGAGGCATACGTGAATGGGTGTGCCTTCATTGAAGGTTGTGTGTCAGGGCTGGTAACTCAGCACATAAAAATCCTCTACCAAACATTAGCGGACCGGAGTTCCGCTGTGGCGACCCCTAACCAAGATAAGCCGAAAGACACAACATAAATATATATATATATATATATATATATATATATATATATATATATATATATATATATATATAAATACCTTTCCTGTAACTAGTGTAGTCCAGATTCAGATTTGCTGTATCCAGGACTGCATGTAAGCTTCTGAGCCCCCCAAGCTTTCTATGTTGGAGGGAAGCCTTCTAGCTTATCAGTGGGAGTGGTAAGCACTAGGTAACCTATCTACCACATAAGGAGTGGTTCTGGCCCAGAAATTGTAGTTATTGGCTGTTTGGGCAGTTTTTCCTTCTCTCTCAACTTTCTGATTTAAAAGCCCGCATTTGCACTTGTTTCCCCCCTTTCTTGTAACTAGTTTAGTCCAGATATAGATTTTTAGTTTTAGTGCTTGAATTTGCTTATTCGTGATCAGCACTTGTTCAGAACTTGTAAGCACTAAATAACCTACTAATTACTACAGCACTCAACCTTCCTCATTACCGAGAGGAAAACAATTTTGGTACTTACTTTCCTCACTTGCTTAGAGAAAAACAGCTCTTGTACTCAATTTCCTCACTTATCTAGAGGAAAATAGATTTTTATTCAGGCATGTCCAAGGGTCAGCTCCTAGTGTTCTCTCCTGTCTATCTGATGAATCTGGGCATCTTGGGTCAATGTAGAAATTGCCTCATGTACTCAGACAACCCTCTCCTCCTACCACCCAACACTACAACCTGTGAGAGATGCACTTATCTAGCCAAACTGGAGGTAAAGCTCTCTCCAATCAAGACTAAACTTGACAGTCAAGAGGAGAAGGTAAACACTTGCACCACACCACACTCATCACATAGTCTCACTAAATCTACACCACCAATATCCACATATAGAAACACAAAAACATTCACGGAGACTCTCAATAATAATCTGCTCAAGCAACAGAGACCTCCAAAGCAGAAATGCAAGCAGCCTCCACCCCCCAACACAACCCAAATGACACATAGCCCGCATGCTCAGTGTGCCACTCAATCACAACTAATAAGGCAAAACAACATACCCGACACACTAGTCATAGGTGACTCTACAGTCAGGCACACTGATGTCCCACTCAGCAGGCTAAACAAGGAGAAGGTTACTGTCAGCTGCCTGTCAGGTGCCAGGATCTGCCACATAACCCACGCACTCAGGTCACTCCACAACAAGTACAAATATGACTCTGTCATTGTCCATGTTGGTGTGAATGACCTGAGATGTACCTCCCTGGACTACATGAAGGGAGACATGGAAGAGCTCTCTGATCTTATAGCCCAGGCAGGTATGACCCTAGCCCTGAGTAGCATTCTGCCATCACCCAGAATGATGCTGCAGTACAAGGACAAAATGATTGACTTCAACAATTGGCTAAGCTTCTGGTGCCATTCTAAAGGGATCCAGTATCTGTCTGCCTGGGATGACATGGTCGACAGACCACGATGCTTTGCCAGAAATAGCCTGCACCTGTCACCCCTGGGATTCCGGATACTGGCTAAGTTCTTGCCACCCCTATAGTGCCTTTTTTAGGCAAGATTCAAATGACAAATTCACCACCGTAACAGGAACAGGCAAGCAAAAACTGAGGGTGATGCTACTCAATGCTAGAAGTCTAAACCTCAAAATGCACTCACTTGAGGCACTCCTTAAAATGGAGAACATCGATATCTGTGCAGTGACTGAGACCTGGTTCAAGGCTCCAGAGAGCACCCCTGCACTACCAGGCTATAACTCATACTACACTTTCGGCCATGTAACCTGGACCGGAACACCAAAGGTGGAGGTGTGTCCATATTCATTAAGGATATCCACACCTCCAGGCTAGTTGCTCAGCATAATGCAGCTGAGGTTATCCAAGTGCAACTAACTCTGGGCAAAACTGCAATCCAAATTGTAGCTTGATACAGATCACCCACCATGCCCCAGGATTCCCACTCCTCTTTTCTTGATGTACTGGAAAATATTAGGGTTCAACCAAACACCCTAATAATGGGCAATTTCAACTACCCTACCATTAACTGGGAAAACTACTCCTGTACCAACTCCTTCACTCAGCGCTTTCTGGAATTCATAAACTCCAATGCCCTGGATCAACTTATCCACACCCCCACCAGGGGCAACAATATCCTAGATCTAGTCATTACCAACATGAGTGACTGGTGTTCCACACCTGAAATCAACATGTCATTGGTCCGATCCGACCATAAGCTAATTACCCTAGTTATCCACATCCTGCCCCCACCCCCCATTAAGGAAACCATAGTAAAAAATTTCTCCAAAGCCAACTTCATGCTTCTTAAGACAGAAGTGGTGAACGTCATGACACCCATGCAGATGGCCAATACAGTTACGACTACTGAATCCTACACAATTGCACTTTATAAGCACTTACATGAGTGCATGGATCGTGCTATCCCAAACAGAACCAATACGCTATCCTCCAAAAAAAGGAAGCCAATCTGGTGGTCTCCTGCCATAAACAAGCTGTACAACAGAAGGAAGAAACTGTTGCAAAAGATAGTAAAATCCCATGAGTGGAGGAGCTCCCTGGTCAACCTCAGTAAGAAGCTGCAATCCCTGATAAAATCCTCCAAAGATAGTTATGAAAACAAAATTGCCACTGATTCTAAAGACAATCACAGAGCATTCTATAGCTATGTCAAGAATCTCAATGGCAACACTTAGATCTGCTCTAAATCTACAGACCCAACTGATATTGCCAACATCCTGGTAGATAGGTTCAGTGCTAACTTTACCCCCCTCTCACCCCCTAAAGAGCCCATCTCTATACTGGAAGAATGCAAATTTCCTGTAATCATGGCTGTACAGGTAAAAAACTCACTCTCCAAAGCCAAGAACACAGCAACCATGGGACCAGACAACATCCCAGGCTGTGTTCTACATGAACTACAGAACGAACTGGCACCCCACCTAAGTACCATGTTCAATCATAGCCTCACCTCAGGCTTTGTGCCCACTGAATGGTGCACAGTGACTGTTATCCCACTCCACAAGGGGGGGGGCCACCATGGACCCCGGGAACTGCTGCCTCATTAGCCTGATGAGCCTGGTCTGCAAGGCCATGGAATGTATCATCATGGAACTTATAACAAAGACATTGGTAATCTTCAAACTCTGGACCCCACCAAGTTTGGGTTTGTAAAAAGCAGAGCATGTCTCCTAAACCTGATAGACTTCTTTGAAGCAGTCATTAAAGCCATAGACAAGAGTAAGGTGGTTCACACAGCCTATCTAGATCTTGCCAAGGCTCTCAACACCATCCCCCACTCTAGAATTATAGATGAACTCACTAAACTAGGTATAAATCCCTATGTCAAAAGATGGGTTGCCAACTGGCTCACTGACAGAACCCACACTGTGAAAGTAGCAGACTCCAAATCCGACTTCAGACCAGTGACAAGTGGAGAACCACAGGGTGCAGTCCTGGGTCCTCTCCTGTTTGGTATCTACTTCTCTGAAGTACAGGCTAACACAGAAGGTCTTTGGCTAACGAAATTCGCAGATGACTGTAAACTAGGAGCCATAATCAAAACTCCTAATGATGTGGACATCCTACAAAAGGGCCTCAGTAAGACATGCCTGGTGTCAAAGCCATGGCCTCAAGCTCAATGCCAAAAAGTGCATTGTCATCCCCCTTGGTAAAAACTCTGTACCCATGAACTACAACATAGGCGGTAGTATACTTAACACCGAAAGTGTGATAAGAGACCTTGGGACACAGGTGGACAGTATTCTCTCCTTTAATAATCACATCACCACAGCAGTCAGGAAGTCCTTCTACGTGGCACACCTCATCACAAAAGGTTTCTCATCCAGAATAAAAGAGGTCATTGTTCCCCCTCTACTCGTCACTCATTAGACCCATTATAGAGTATAATGCCCCTTTTGGTATGTACCTCACAAGACATCTACAACAACTGGAAAGGCCGCAGAAATACCTCACAAAGAGGATTACCGGCCTCAAACAGATGCCCTACACAGACCGTCTCAAAAAACTCCAGCTTTACTCCATCGCATATCGTCTACTCAGATGTGATCTCTGCCTAACATACAAAGCTATGTCAAACGCAGAGCTATTGGACATGCTCCACTTAAAGAAATTCCAATCCCTCCGAGCTACACGCTCTAGGGACCTAAACCTTGTCACCACAATAAACAGAACATGCCGGAGGGATGGATTCCTGTCCCAGAGACTTTCCATACTCTGGAATAAACTACCTATCTATATCAAACAAAGCTCCTCATTAGCACTCTTCAAGAAAAATCTTGATGATTGGATGGGAAATAGGAAATTCACACCGGGGATCACCTCTTTGTCACTGCTTGACAGTGGCACAGGAAAATAATTTTCTTGGGTGGCAAAAGCCAGGGTACATTTTTGGCTGGGCTTGTATAGGCCCCAGGGCCGATAGCCTAGTACCTACCAATGAACCTATGCATTGTTGCTAATACATTTTCCCAGAAAACTAAATAGCATCACAATGTGTAGACATATTGTCTACAATCCTGCAAACCACCCCTGTTCTAGTTGTTTAAACATATAGGCATAACAAACGTTTTCATTGTTTTATCAATCCTTGACAGTAGAATTGCAATGGCTGCATACTGAACTGTTAAATTGTCTTCCTTTGTATATCGCAACAATGCTAAGTTTTCTGATTTAATACTAAATGTATTGCAATACAAAATGTGACTCTGCTGCTAAACATTTTTACTGTATATTAATAGATATTTATGGTCCTAGAACTTTGTGGAGATTATGAATTATTTCTAAAAGTTCTTCTCCCTGAATGCCAGCCCATAACTTCTGAGCCATGTGTACTCTCTCCCAATCTGTTCCCCTCCTTAAAATAATTCCTCATATGCCATCCTAAACCATTGTACTGATGTAATATCATCTCCACTTTGTCCCATAACCTATTTTGATTTCTGACTGTTTTTATCAAGGACTTGCACTTTGATTTTTATTGCCCTTAATATTTAGATTAATGTAACTACCTTGTTCCTCCTTTTGTATTTTAGTTTCTTCTTCAACTTTCTCTTTACTTTGTTCATGCCTCAACTGTCCAGATTTTTGGCTCATATTTTTGGCCTGTTCCTCATAAAATTTGTGGTTTTCTGCCAAAACACTGGTATGATCTGAGGAGTGAAGTCATTAAATGACATATATTTGAGTTTCAAACTTCATATCCTTCAGAAAATGTATGTTAAAATAAACTCTGCTACTCTAACAACTTTCCAAGTTTATAAGAGCAATATTTAAAATATATCCCTATTTTTGGGCCTTTGTCCCCCTATTTTGTCTGGCTGTGTCCAGATTTCTTGCACTAAGAGGTTGAGCAGTATGGTTGTGATATTTTCTATTTAGATTCTCATTTGAATTATCTCTTGGACCAGTGATGGTGAACCTTTTGTGCCAGGAGCTTTTTAAATGCCAAATAATTCAGTGCACTTCATGTGAGCAATGAATGCAAAAGCAGTGTCTTTAGTAACTTGGTCTTGGTGATCACTGACATGTCACCCAAAATGTTGTAGCATGTGTCTTCTTTGACAAGTGTGTCATAGGTTCACCATCACTGTCTTAGACCTTTATGCAGTTTTTCCTGTTAAGAGTCTGCCTTGTATATGCATGTCCTTATCTCACATTTATATCTAACTACTTTCTTTGGAACACCTTCATCTTGTAAAGCCAGTTATTGGATAATTAAACTTCCATGAGTGGCTTCTTGATTTATAACTCCTAATTCAACCTTCCAGTTCCGTTTGCTCATCTTTCACTTCAGAGGTGAGTATTAGACCATCAGTCTGCAGGCCATTTCAAGCTTAAACCTGTTCAAAATTTCTTTCAAACCTCATGGAAGGCAAGACAAAATAGACTGGATGAGAATATGAGGGTGCTCATCCAAATACATAGGTTTACCTTGAAGGAGCCAAGGGTGCTACCCTGCCTGACATGTAGTGGAAATATGTTTGGTATGAATCTATCACACCATTGTGTCTTATTTATCTGCTTATGAAGGTTTAGCTCCTTTAACAGAGTATTTAAAGTACCATTAGTTCTGCGAAGGAATAGGAAGTCAAATAGGGTTGGATCTTTCATGGCAGAAAAAGCTAGACATGGATCTCCATGGAGAAGTCTGTAAAAGACTGTGTACAGAGAAAGGGCTGCCATCTTTCCTGATAACCAAGTTTTTGAGGCCACTGATCTTTTTAGTTATGAATCTCTGAGGTCTGTCAGGTTGTAAGATATGTTTACATAAATGCATGCCAAAAGATGCATTATATTCAATAATGTGTCTAATAAGATATGAGTGAAAGAGATTTAGGATGCCTTTGAATCTAGTGGAGATGCCATTGGAAATTAGATGGGCCAGATAAAAGGCTTTCTGAACTACTGTGGAGACAGGGTAGTCAAATGATGAGGAGTTATTAACAACCCACATCCCTTACAACAGTATCTGATTGTAGGGGTGTATCTCGTATACAGTAAGTGAAGCTGTTTGGTTTGCCAAAATGAACTATGCTACCTTTCTTTACATTTAACTTGAGACCCTTATACATGCATTGGTTGTTGACATCGTCTAAGCAATTGTGAGTGAGGTGAAGATTGAATAACACCCAATTTACATCAGTGCTGGTCTGAGAAATATAAGCCAAGTAGGTAAGAGCTCAAAATTGAGCACTGTGGTACACCACTGGTAACCCTTTTTCTTTCAGACGTGGTACCTGCTCCTCTAAACACATGGTTTCTGTCATACAATCAGTTAACTGTCCATTACACAATATAAGGATTAATTTTCAGATTTGCAAGTCTGTCAATAATGCCTGCATGGGGAATCGTGGACAAGGGCTTGGCCAGGTCTACATATACTGTATGCACTGCTGTTATTTTCTTCCAGTTACTGCTCTTCCAATGTTGTTTAATTATTCTTTTTGCACTTTCTTCTACTCATTAATGTGACTTTGACACTGATACTCAATACATTTCTAAAATACCTCAGGTCCCAAGAAAGGAGGATGAATTTCATAATTAATATTTTTGATGCAACACAACCAGTGTGGTATATCTTGCAGCTTGTCTTTAACTTGAACCAGACTATATTTCACAATACAATAATTTGTGTCATTAGTAATTTTACTGGTATAACTTAATTCCTGATTGTGTTCAAGAAGATAGATTCAAACCTCCCAACAATGTACTTTTGCTCATCTTTATAACTGGTGACTAATTCTTCAGCTGTACTAATGCAGTACTTCACTTATAAAATGAGTTTGTATGCCTTCAAATGCATTTGACTGCTTCAGGTCTATCTCTCTCAGAATTTCAGTCCTGGTTTGATAAACACGGTGCATTCACAAAAATAATGATGTCAACCCCTCCGATATTATTTTACAATTTTATCTTCTCACTGTATATATTTGAAAATGGTGGTATGCTGTCCTTTTGGGCTTTAGAATAAATCTGGCTAGGATAACTAACCCCTGTGTGTTTGATGTAGAATGGGCAGATTCAGCAAGTACCATTCATTCTCAGATTGCAACTTTATAATTAAAATACAATGGAACCAGACTCTAGCACAGGACAGAACAGTGCTGTGTTATGAATAAATTATACACTACAGAAAAAATGCATGCTAAATTCAAGAGATAACAACAGTATGTAGTAAAGAGATTAAAACTGCATGTACTATTAAACCAAGTTATAATTCAGCTTGCACATAAAACAATGTTATCATAATATGCTTGTAAAACGTCTACCTTTTGGAGTGGTAGCCTACTGTCCTTGTTCATAATTTAAACTGTGTGTTAATTTGGTGTGTTTGTTTCTTTAACACTGAGACATTTGCATACATACCTTGATTTCTGGAGTGAGATAAGACCGCTTATATAAATGAATGTTAGCAAAATAAAAATATCTTTATATTCAGTGCATGTTCCTCAAAAATAATTGCGTTAATGTGCCAAGTAAGAGTATAAATTTTAGATAATGCTTGAGCATTTTTCTCTGCTGGAATGTTTATATATCTTTTACTGATCTCCAAGGTTAGTTTTGAGTGTACCATTGGCTGAGCTACAAAACTGACTATATATTTAGACAAAAATACATGCATACATAGCTTTAATAGTTTTGTTGTGCCATTTTCACTGTATATGTCATTATCAGTATTCAGATTATGATTTGTAAAATTATACCTTTTGTGTGAAACAGTGTGGTATGATTGTCTAGTAAGCTGGAAAATATGGGTTACTGTAGTACTTACCTGATTCAGAGCAGTACATGCTCATGTGTACACTGTTACAGTAAGCCATGTTTCTCTTGTATTTTGCATTTTTAGTATGTTATGGAGCACAGAGATAAGTTCCTTGTGTCTGAATCAAGTAAGCACTGAGTAATATGGTAATGATAGAGATGCTGGTTAAGGCTTTGCAGTGGCAACTAGTGTTTATTGCATCATTGCATGTTAGTGACACATGCAGCTGTTTCCATGGGGATTTCATCTAAAATGTTTTTTATACATGTTAAAATTGACAGCATATGGTTAAATTAAAAAGGCATTGTACAAAACTAATGAACACTAGATATTTAATAAGGTAATTTAAATGAGCTTTTGAAGGATGTTAACTTAGTTAGATGCTGTAATAATATGCAAAATGTTTCATGAACATGTCATTAAACCTATCAAAGGCAGCATTTAAAAAGCCTAAGCTTTCACCAATATCAACATGCATAATTATGTTTATTTCTAAACACAATATGTCTTCCTTCTAATAATGCTGTTTTTCATTTTACTGTAGTGTAAACCACTAGAAGCTCTGTTTTAGGATTTACAGAAATAAAGAACAATATAAAATGTAATGTTATAGTTTAATAGTTTAATTTTGTTCCTATTAACTTTATTTAGTAGTAAATATTCATATCCTGAATGAATGGCTGCAGTGATGCAAACTCACACAAATGAAAGAAGGAAAAAAACCCAAACAAAAATAAGTATACTGCAGGCAGCTGTCTGTTAAGGTGAGCAGCAGTTCACTAAAATAGTTTGATTGGTGTTTATGTACATATATTCATCTCTATCCCTATGTGTCCACACACGTGTTCAGAGGTATGTATTGTAACAGGACCTATGTCAGATGAAAGAAAGTTCACTTACCAGAATTTCATTTACTCAAGACGATAACGCATAATGTTCAGTTCAACAAATGTTCACGTCACTGGAATTTTAATCCAGGAAAAGAGGCAGTTGGCCAACATTTAAAAAAAAAAAACATCAAAACATGTCAAACCCACCCAAGTGGGGGGGATTCACCCATACACTGCACAATGGGGGAGGCACTGCACCCCCACCCCCTAACTAAATATACCAACTCTGAGATTGCATTATAGTGTGGAAAAGGGCAAATTCCCATTGACCAACTGCCTCTTTTGCCACACTAAAATTCCGACAATGTGAACGTTCATTGAATTAAATGTTCGGTGTTGTTATCTCGGGTGGGTGAAATTTGATTAAGTGGAATTCTGGTCTATTCAAGTAGACCCATTGTAACATACTGTGTTACTTTTTGGTCCCTGCCTTCCTGCCCCTGACTAGACCTTTGTCCAATTGATTAGCTGGGACCACTTGTGGAAACTAATGATGTCATGCTGATTTTGGCAGTCATCATTCTTCTGGGAAATTTTTGCAGTACTGACACCAAAAAAAAAAATAAAAAATGCCAGTGGTCCTTCGCCATACTGCCACAAAGACTATTACAAACACTAAGCGCTTTTGTTCCCCATTAAGGAATTTCATCACAGTTTCATAAAGTGCCATCACACTGAACTTAAAACATTAACCAATCAGCAACTGAATCTTGAATAATGATTCAGTCACTAAAAGCATTCTGCAAAACAAATCTTAAGTAATCAGTCATGTATACATATAGATATAAATCATTTTTTAAAAAAAACCTTAAACAGAAATGCTAAGTACAAATTTTTTATTCAAATATTTCCTACTACAAAATTAATAATATTATTGATCAGTAAGTTAAGGCACTCATCTTCAAAACACTTAATATAGAAATAATTTTATTCAAACCAGGATTACTAGCTTTCAGTTTTAACTGACAAACCATTTTATAATATTACAGCAAATTATTTCACCCCATTCTGTCTTTGTTGTACATGATCAGTTTTAAAAAACACAGATTTCTTAAAGTTGGTACACACCATTGAATGTCTATATAATACATTAGTATTACATTTTTAGTTTCATACAGATGTTCATGTATCCTGTCCTTCAGCTTCCTATTGTTTTTTTTCCAACATAGAAAGCTGGACAGGAAATACATGTCACAAGATATACAGCACTTTTTAATTCACAATTTTCCCTGCAAGGACATGGAAAAGTTTTGTCAACCCCTTTGAGTATAGCATACAGTCCATAATTAATAAATGGGCACTGCTTACAATAGCCACATTTCCTCATATTATAATTACATTTAAAAATTGTATTAGAATCTTCAACATTTTTCTCGTGCTAAATACTATCTGTGGACCACTCCCAAGTTTTTCTTTTAAATCCTTGTGTAACACCAAGTTCTAGTTGTCACATAACTTTCATATATTTAAAAATATCCCAGCTGTAGGGTAACACCAACAATGATTTCAAATTAGTCATTATATTAATCTTAGAACCATGAGGATATAAAAATACTTCTGTTGTAGTTGAAGTAACCCTTTAAAAGGGGTGAACCTAGATTTTCTTCCTTCAATAATTTGTACTTGATAGCAGTTAAAAGGGTTTCAGGATAACTCCTCTCACAGAATAATACAGTTAAATCAGTCTCTGAATAAAGATAGCTATCAATATTAAAAAGACTAGACAACTGGACCATCTGGCCCTTCACTATTTCTTTCTTTTGAAACTAGGGGTTGACAACTACCATAATGAAGATATGAATTAGAAAATGTCTTTTTCATAAAAATATTAGAAGTATATTTCTTAGCAGATCTGTCTTTACCAATAGTAATATCTAATTTATATGATCAGACTTCAACTTGTGGAAATTCCAGAAAATTTTCAGTCTGTCAAGAAAAGATTTAAATTCACACCATTGTTCAGGGGGTGCCATTCCGTACAATTAGAATATCAAGAAATCTGAAAGAGGCAACAACATGTTTAAACAACTCAAATCTGAAAACTTATGATTTTTCCCAATAAGCCAGAACTGCGTTGGTGTAAATATGGGCGCAGGCTGCCCCCATTGCCACACCAGATATTTGATGAAAGAAATCCCCTTCAGAGAATATAAAATTGTTTTTTTAAAATCTCAAGAAAATGTTCATTAATCTTCATCTGTTTATCAGATACATTATCACATGAAATTAAGACTGGTAAGAAATTAATACCCAAATCATGCGGTATGACAGTAAATAGATTGACCATATCTATAGTGATAAACCAGCAAGACGCATCATGAGGAATCTCATTAAACCTTTCCAGTAATTCCCATGAGTCTCTCAAAATATTAGCTTTAGAATTTAACAGTCCTTTACATCTTCTATCAATGTAAACTGCCAGGGGCTTGGTTTTGTATCCTCTTGTGACCACAGTTGGTGTAAATGGAGGATACATGGGGTCTCTATGTATTTTATAGATCCCAAAAATGGAGAGAATAACTGGTTTATCTACTTACACAAAGTTAAACATCTCCATATTCAATACTCCCTTGTAAATCAAATCTGTTAATATAAAGTCAGTTTTACTTCAGGCAATATTAATTTAATCTTTGGATAGTCTGATCTATTGTCTGTTCATCTGAAAGATATAGCATTTTAATAGAATAGTCAAAAACTATCCTTAAGGACTATTCCTCCTCTCATATCTGTTTTCATCACACAGTCTTCTATCATATCTTATTAAATAGAAAAATGATCTCTCTTCATTTGCTAAATTATTAACAAACCTGTGGTTGCACGTATTCAGTTCTCTAAAACATTTGTCAGAAATCCTTTCAAAATTTGCCATAAAGGAGGTTAGAAGGATGTAAAAAGGTACTTTTTCTCTTAAAGAGCAACTCACTGGTCTCAATAGATGTATCAGAAGAAAAAACAAATGTAAATTTAGATTCCAGGTACAAAGTTTCAATTAGATGAGAGCTTTATCAATGTCTAATCTAAAAGACGGAACAAAATTGAAACCCCCTTTGAATAAAGCAAATGAAGAATCTGAAAAAAATCCTTCCTGATAAGCTGGAATTTAAAACACCAGAAGCCAGATTCCTGTTGAATCTTTCTTTGCTAAATGAATCAAAAAATATTCTCATACTCTGTCGTCTGTTCCCTTTCCCCCTGTCTCTTCCTCTGTTTCTGAACATTCCTGTTGTAATTCCTGCTGGGACTAGGTAAGGGGGTTACTCTTGACTGACTTGCCAGTCTCTCAGATTGTCTCAGTAAAGGGGACTCTTAAAAAGTAGCTTCTTCATGAATATAAGAGGCAACATCATGTGATATACTATCACAGTTAAAACCATCAGTATTATAAGCCTTGGCAGTGTTCCCTGGCTTAGGATAAGCAATGCCATTGTCCTATTCCCTTTGATCTCTCTAATTTATTTCACTTACATTCCCTATTAAGTTGTATAGACTTATCAATTCCAGTAAAAATGTTCTTCTATTCACATCATTAATGACAGAGTTATTAAGAACCTTAATTTCCTTGTTCGGTTCAGATAGCCTCCTTTCCTTTTATTATTGGCAATGATGAGTTCCATCATTTTATAGCCCATAGAATTAAAAAAGTCATCCAGCTCCTTGTGAAGAACCCAGTTAGCT